>NW_025549167.1:0-157646 GCF_905237065.1 Salmo salar | reverse complement strand
GTAATATATATATATATATAAATAAATAAATAAAACATTTCCATACACAATAAAAAGCTTATTTTTCCATTTTTTACATACAAAATGTGTTTACATCGCTACAGGAATATGCACCAGCAGCTGCTGTGCCAGAGAATTTAATGTTCATTTCTATACCATACGATGCCCTACAACCTTTTGGAGAATTAGCAACGCGTTCAACCGGCCTCACAACCTCTCTGGACCAGGTGTATGGCTGTGCTAGGCAAGCGGCTTGCTGATGTCAAATGTTGTGAACGGAGGGCCCCATGTTGGAGCAAGGTTGGTATGGGCAGGCATAAGCTACAGACAACGCAACACTTGCATTTTAGCGAAGGAAGGATTTGAATGCACAGAGATATGTTATCAGTTTCACTGATAATGTGCACAGCCCCGTGTCACATGGGATATGTACACACCCGAAGCTTCATACTCACCAGTCATGTCACCTATTAAGCATGGTAGTTGCTCTGGATCGACGTGCACGCCAGCATGTTCCAGTTCCGCCAATATCCAGAAACTTTGCAAAGCCATTGTACAAGAGTGGGACACCATTCCACAGGCAAAAATCAACAGCTTGATCAACTCTATGTGAGGGGGAGATGTCACGCCTGCATTAGGGCAAATGTCGGTCACACCAGATACTACTGGTTTTCTGATCCACGCCCCTATCTTTTTCTAAGGTATCTGTGACCAACAGATGCATACTGTATGTACAGTGGCTTGCACAAGTATTCACCCCCCTTGGCATTTTTCCTATTTTGTTGCCTTACAACCTGGAATTAAAATAGTTTTGGGGGGGGTTTTTGTATCATTTGATTTACACAACATGCCTACCACTTTGAAGATGCAAAATATTATTCAAAGCAAAACTGCTCCAGCTCCTTCAAATTGGATGGGTTCCGCTGGTGTAAAGCAATCTTTAAGTCATACCACAGATTCTCAATTGGATTGAGGTCTGGGCTTTGACTAGGCCATTCCAAGACATTTAAATGTTTCCCCTTAAACCACTCGAGTGTTCCTTTAGCAGTATGCTTAGGGTCATTATCCTGCTGGAAGGTGAACCTCTATCCCAGTCTCAAATCTCTGGAAGACTGAAACGGGTTTCCCTCAATAATTTCCTTGAATTTAGTGCCATCCATCATTCCTTCAATTCTGACCAGTTTCCCAGTCCCTGCTGATGCTGCCACCACCATGCTTCACTGTGGGGATGGTATTCTCGGCGTGATGAGAGGTGTTGGGTTTGCGCCAGACATAGTGTTTGCCTTGATGGCCAAAAAGCTCAATTTTGGTCTCCTCTGACCAGACTACCTTATGTTTGGGGAGTCTCCCCACATGCCTTTTGGCGAACACCAAACGTGTTTGCTTATTTTTTATTTAAGCAATGGCTTTTTTCTGGCCACTCTTCTGTAAAGCCCAGCTCTGGAGTGTACGGGCTTAAAGTGGTCCTAGGACAGATACTTCCAATCTCTGCTGTGGAGCTTTGCAGCTCCTTCAGGGTTATCAGTCAAATGTATTTTTAAAGCCCTTCTTAGATCAGCTGACGTCACAAAGGGCTGTACAGAAACCCAGCCTAAAACCCCAAACAGCAAGCAATGCGGGTGTAGAAGCACGATGGCTAGGAAAAATTCCCCTAGAAAGGCCAGAACCTAGGAAGAAACCAGGCTATGAGGGGTGGCTAGTCCTCCTCTGGCAGGGCCTGGTGGAGATTATAACAGAACATGGCCAAGATGTTAATGCTCATAGATGACCAGCAGGGTCAAATAATAATAATCACAGCGGTTGCAGAGGGTGCGACAGGTCAGCACCTCAGGAGTAAATGTCAGTTGGCTTTCAGAGTATCTCTACCGCTCCTGCTTTCTCAGAGAGTTGAAAACAGCAGGTCTGGGAAAGGTAGCACGTCCAGTGAACAGGTCAGGGTTCCATAGCCGCAGGCAGAACAGTTGAAACTGGAGCAGCAGCACGACCAGGTGGATGGGGACAGCAAGGAGTCATCAGGCCAGGAAGTCCTGAGGCATGGTCCTAGGGCACAGGTCCTCAGAGAGAGAATTGGAGAATGCATACTTAAATTCACACAGGACACCGGATAAGACAGGAGAAATACCCAGATATAACAGACTGACCCTAGCCCCCCGACACAAAACTATTGCAGCATATATACTGGAGGCTGAGACAGGAGGGGTCAGGAGACACTATGGCCCCGTCCAACGATACCCCAGACAGGGCCAAACAGGCAGGATATAACTTTGGTTATCTTTGGTCTCTTTGTTTCTTCTCGACTGTTGCCCTCCTTGCCTGATCTGTGAGTTTTGGTGGGCGGCCCTCTTTGGCAGGTTTGTTTTGGTGCCATATGCTTCCATTTTTTTAAATAATGGATTTAATGGTGCTCCTTGGGATGTTCAAAGTTTAGAGAAAAAATGTGTAACCCAACCCTGATCTGTACTTCTCCACAACTTTGTCCCTGACCTTTTTGGAGAGCTCCTTGGTCTTCATGGTGCTGCTTGCTTGGTGGTGCCCCTTCCTTAGTGGTGTTGCAGACACGGGCCTTTCAGAACAGGTGTGTGTATATATACTGAGATCATGTGACACTTAGATTGCACACAGGTGAGCTTTATTTAACTAATTATGTGACTTCTGAAGGTAATTGGTTGCACCAGATCTTATTTAGGGGCTTCATAGCAAAGGGGGTGAATACATATGCACTCAACACTTTTTCGTTTTTTAGAATTTTTTGAAACAAGTAATTTTTTTCATTTCACTTCACCAATTTGGACTATTTTGTGTATGTCTATTACATTAAATACAAATAAAAATCAATTTAAATCACAGGTTGTAATGCAACAAAATAGGAAAAATGCCAAGTGGGATGAATACTTTTGCAAGGCACTGTATTCCCAGTCATGTGAAATCCATAGATTAGGGCCTAATTTATTCCAATTGATTGATTTCCTTATATAAAGTAACTCGGTGAAATTCTTGCATGTTGCGTTTTATATTTTTGTTCAGTATATGTTGTTGAACATCATATATTCTACTACGGGCATGCCAAAGTTCCAGAGTGGGATTTCTGCTACTTTTAGCATTAACAGAGTGAATGTGAAAATGGATTCAAAATGGTCGCCCTCTGCTGGGGATTTGCAGGATGTGTAATGATACAATTAAGAGGAGGGTGTCACGTCCTGGCCAGTATAAGGGTTAATTGGTATTGTAGTTTGGTCAGGACGTGGCAGAGGGTATTTGTTTTATGTGGTTCAGGGTGGTGTTTTTTCTAAAAGGGGCATTTGATTTAGTATTCCGGGGTTTTTGGGCACTGTTCCTTGTCTACGTATTTCTATGTTGATCTAGTTGGTTGTATGTCTATGTTTGGTTAATTGGGGTGGACTTCCAATTGAAGGCAGCTGTGTGGTGTTGCCTTTGATTGGAAGTCCTATATTAGTTGGGTGTGTTTGTCTGTGTATTTGTGGGAGATTGTTCTGTGTTTAGCCTTGTGCCTTGCCAGACTGTTTGTTGTTCGCTCGTTCTCTTGTTTTGTTATTTTGGTGTTCATTTTGGAAGTTAATAAATGTCAAGATGAGCTTACACATACCTGCTGCGTTTTGGTCCTCCATTACCAACGACAACCGTGACAGAGGGCTGTGATTGGTTATATTGACTACTATGCTCATAACTTTAGAGTATATTATATTCAACCATATATAGAAAAATGTGGCATATCAAAAATGATGTATTTTCAATATTCATTTTTCTCAATTATGCTTTAAGATACAAATGTCATATATGTCACCACCCTTCCTCCATCGGACTATGGATTACATTTTGTGAAAATCCCCCAAAATCCTGTTTATTTTCTATCTAGTTTGTTGAAGAAGCACCCTGTCTCTAATTGACCTGGCTGTTTGTTTTATTTCCCCCGGATGCGATCGGGACAGTGAAAACATCTGTGACTGCATCTCTGCCACCCCTCCCCTCCTCACACACACACAAACTCTCACTCACCCCTCATACACACACACATTAGCTCTAATGAGATATTGACACAGTTGGGAAATTGGCACGCTTATTTTTTTATGAGATATATAAACTGTGCTGGTGAAATGTAATTGGCTCTGATTACTTTGCTGTACGGGTGATTCTTAAGTCCGTGTGTGTGGGAGGTGACTAGACAATGGCAACAAATCACTCTTATTGTTTTCACTTTTCCAATCAAATGATACATTTTTCCTGTATTTTTCCTAATAGGCGTCGTACATGGAAATAGGATAACCTACATCTGGGAAATGCACTAAACCTTGAGACCACTATAGGCTTACTGTGTGACCCTGACTACTAGGACTATTTGAATAGGAATCTTTCCCTTTGTTCAGTCTACTTTCTCTCACCTACCCAACCTTTTCAGGGCCATAAAATCATGTCGGGGGCTGTGTGACTGCCTTTTCATCTGTGTGTGTGTGTGTGTGTGTGTGTGTGTGTGCTTGCAGAGAGGTTCACAAGGCAGCCATAAATAAAAGCCCCTTTCAATGTAGCCTTTCAGGAGAGGGAGAAGAGAGGGAGGATAAAGTAGAGACCAGGTAGAAGCTACACAGGACTAGAGTATAGTCTAAATACTGTATCATCCTTCGAGTAGTGTAAGTAAATACGTAGGAGTGTGTGGATCGCTCTCCATTTCCTTCACGCTAGCCATTTAGCCATAGCCGCCTGTTTTCCCATGTTAGATAATGGGAGTTAGCATAACGTCGCTAGCACTGTAGCTAGCCCGCTCCCTAGAGCCGCCGTGTGTGAGGCAGGCAGGGGATTTACTGTACTGTAGGGCTGGGAGTTGCCAGGGACCTCGCGATACGATATTATCACCATACTCAGGTGCAGATTCGATATGTATTGAGATTCTCACGATTTATATATGTATTGCAACTCGATGTTCCAAACATATTGCTGTTGCAGAGGGAAAAGGAGCTATGCGAAAACCAGTTTTGATCAGTCCTGGAAATAAAAGTGCTGAAAACAAATTGCCTCCGTATTTAAAAAGATGATAGATAACAAGCTAAGTAAAATACTGGAATATTGGTGCAGGTACAGCAAACTAGCACAAAAATAATATAGTGATAATGTCAATACAATACAATATATCATCAAACATAATATCCCGATATGTAACTGTGTCAATGTTTTTCCCCATCGCTACTGCCGTGGCAGGAGGGGGAAATGATGCCTCCTAAGTCCACACACAAGGCTTACCGCCCACCTCTCTGTAACCTGCTCCTGGGTATCATCAGCCTGCGGAGGGAAGTGGAGAGGGAGGGAGGGAGGATTGGGTTGGGAGAGAGGTGGGGGGTCGAGGGGGGAGGATGTGGAGAAGGAATTAGGGAGAGGTGGACTAAGGTGGTTGAAGTGACAAGGGTGCTGTAGATGGAGGGGTGGATGGAGGGAGAATAGAGAGAGGAGGAGTGGATGGACAGGGGGAGGTGGGGAAGTGAGAAGAGGGAAATATGTATGGGATATGTATTTGCATTAAATATGTATAAAGGCGTTATAAGTCCGTATGGACTGGGTTGTGAGTGAGGTAATGACAAGGTAAGGAATGAAGTAGGGGGTGTGTTTATTATTAAGGACAGAGAGGGAGACAGAGAGAGGATAAAAGGGAATTTGATTGAGAGAAAGAGAACAGGCGAAAGGTGTTTTTGAGTGATTGAAGGAAGGAGTAGGTTTCTAACATATAATTGCCAGTTATTACCACTGTGCAGCAAGCATTCATGTAGGGCTGTGATGGTCATGGAATTTTTGGATGACGGTAATTGGCCACAGTAAAAAAATAATAAACAAGCCCACTTTCTCATCTCCTCCGCTCCTGACTGCATGTGCTGCCATAGAAATAGAAGGAATAGAACGGTCATCCCCATTCAAGTCAAAGACGGCATAATGGCTGGACTGGCGGCCATTGTAGGTGTACCCTTTAGGAGCAAACCAGGAAGTAAAGTATGTGCTGTGATCTGTTGATTCAACTCAATTTGAGAGCGAGGGAGAGACTGACTTTCATATGCACAAAAGCTTATTTCTCTCATTTGGTGCACAAATTTGTTAACATCCCTGTTAGTGAGCATTTCTCCTTTGCCAAGATAATCCATCCACCAGACAGGTGTGGCATATCAAGAAGCTGATTAAACAGCATGATCATTACTGTTATGTGAATTAAGTTATCAATGTTCTTAAACCGAACTTCAATGAAACTACTCAGTCTGCCCCCCCCAGAGTGTGTAAGATTCTGGTTGAATGAAGCAGACGGATAGCCAGCCTAAAAAGGGTCAAAACGTTTATTTATGAAAGTTCTCCAATTCATACAATGCACACAGCCTTTTATATTACCACACACACACACAAATAAACTTACATCAGTAGAGAACTCCACCCCGCTTTAGGCGGCTGTATTTTTCCACAGTACCCAGACCACCTGTCTCCTTATCTTTTGCCAGCCTAGCCGTTTTCGGGCAGTTGTTCCCCTCCCTAACTTAGGGGAGGCCCTGTTCCTGTTCCTCTCACAAGGTCGTCTTATCAACTATGCCCTGTTCATTTTGAAATAGTAACAGTGTCTTACTCACACACAGTATTGGAATATAGTTTTAACCCATTATTATAGCCTTATTTCGAATACATTTCAACAGGTTATATGGTTTCTGAGTGAAATCATTTAGTCAAACCTTTAATCATATAATTTCCATTACAATTACACAGGTGCAACTTGTGCTGGGGACAATAAAAGGCCACTCTGAAATGTGTAGTTTTGTCACACAATGCCACAGATGTGACTGCAGGAATGTCCACCAGAGCTGTTGCCAGAGAATTGAATGTTCATTTCTCTACCATAAGCCACCTCATGTTGTTTTACAGTATTTGGAAGTACGTCCAACTGGCCTCAACTGCATACCACATCTAGGTCGTAGCTAGATGTTGCATACTTAAACAATAAGGCCAGAGGGGTGTGAGTATATGGCCAATATACCACGGCTAAGGGCTGTTGTTACGCGCAACGCGGAGTGCCTGGATACAACCCTTAGCCGTGGTATATTGGCCATACATCACACCCCCGAGGTGCCTTATTGCTATTGTAAACTGGTTACCAATGTAATTAGAGCAGTAAAAATAAATGTTTTGTCATACCTGTGTTATGTGGTCTGATATACCACGGCTGTCAGCCATTCAGGGCTCGAACCTCCCAGTTTATAATACTGTATGTATCCCCCAGTATATAGAAAGAACTAGAGATGGAGAGATGACTGTTGGCTACACTATTTCATTCCACTTCAAAATATATTTACCCCACAGTTGCTGACAAATAAAGTATTTTTAGAATCACATCAAGTTATTTAGACAAAGCAGTTTAACATAATGTGCCACATCTATATACACTATGCATAAATGCCATGTGTGCGTTTTCAGATTCACTGCTAATTCATAGCCTAGGACACCCCAAGCCCTAAACCACACACCCACAATCTGCCCTGCCAAATAGATTGGATCGAACCAAGCTCTTAATAAGAGCCAGATTTTTCACACCATTCCCTAGCTTAGCCTGCCTTAGCGCTGTGTTAGCGACCGCAGGGCAGGTAGTCTAATCTGGCATGGTTAAAGGAGATATATGCAGAGACAAAGCTAGCTCCTATTTCTCCTTTTAGTGGAGCTGAGTGCTCTATTGATCTCTATTGACTGACCACGGGCCGGGTCATGTGGACTTGCAATTTGTGTTTCAGCAGAGGTTCCACAGTGTGTGTGTATGATGTGTAATGGGTGTGTGAGGAAGAAAGAGAGTGTGTGTTTGTCTTTATGTGGCTAATGTATCATAAGAAGATCTAAGTATTCAGACATTCATATGTTACAATGTGAATAGCTACCTAGCGTGTCATTAGGTTAGTCGGTATAACCACAAGTCATGTAGCTTTTATCAGGGCTGTTCATTATGTTATAGTTGTTATGACTTATTATAATCAGTTAGAACAACAATTGGTCTCCATTTGGGATTTTCCTGTCTGTGTCTTATAGCGTTTCCAGGGCTGACCTCCAGAGTGTCTCTGTCTGTGTCCTGTAGTGTTTCCAGGGCTGACCTCCAGAGTGTCTGTGTCCTATAGCGTTTCCAGGGCTGTCCTCCAGAGTGTCTGTGTCCTATAGCGTTTCCAGGGCTGACCTCCAGAGTGTCTGTGTCCTATAGCGTTTCCAGGGCTGTCCTCCAGAGTGTCTGTGTCCTATAGCGTTTCCAGGGCTGACCTCCAGAGTGTCTGTGTCCTATAGCGTTTCCAGGGCTGACCTCCAGAGTTGCTCTCCTCTCCTTGTTAGTGCGTCCGCAAGCTCCAACTGATGCCTACGTTTCCATGTGCGGTAATGCAGTATTTATATGCTGGTAACCAGTTTACAATAGCAATAAGGCACCTCGGGGTGTGGTATGGCCAATATACCACGGCTAAGGGCTGTTGTTACGCGCAACGCGGAGTGCCTGGATACAACCCTTAGCCGTGGTATATTGGCCATACATCACACCCCGAGGTGCCTTATTGCTATTATAAACTGGTTAAAAAAGCCTTCCTGCCAGACACACACACACACACACACACACACACAGTGGATATATGGGAGACAGGTTAAAGGAAGTCACGCTATCCTATTTTTGCCCCCTCTCTGTTTCTGTAACGTTGTGTGAATCTTCAGTCGCCCCACTGTCTTTCCCTGTCTTCTCCTTTATCAGCCCCCGGAAAATATTGTTTTTCCTGTCGCGGCTGTGAAGGTGGATGTGGTCGTTAAGAATTACATTTCACTAGGAACAGGCTTCATTATCTTTTGTATGTGTGTCTCCACGTGCGTGGGCGCGTGAGCGAGAGGCTTTGAACACTCACCCCAATTTGTAGCCACACACACACACACACTACACACACACACACACACACACACACACACACACACACACACACACACACACGTCCTCCCTCCGCTCTGTTTCCATGCTAGGCAGTTTGCCATGGCAGAGAGAGGTCAGACAACATGTGATGCTGCAGTGGTGGTGTGGAATGCATTCAGCCCCAGTCCCCAGGCTCTGAAAGACAACCAGCCAGTCCAGCCCAGCCCAGGCCAGCCCAGCCCAGGCCAGCCAGGCAGCCACAGGTCTACAACACCATGAACAATACATATGTCCATCTGCTGGACTAAATGGTTGCACTACTTACAATTTCACTACTGTTTTCAGAACCACTTAATTACATGCCTTTCAGTTTCAGTGAGGAAAGTCAGTGTTTGGTCATTTGCCCAGTTCTGTTTGGTTTTTGTTTGTTAGTGCACTAAACCAGACTAATAGTAATTGATGTATTTTGCTCACTGTGTCCTTCCTACCTCAGATATCCAAAACCGTCA
Source organism: Salmo salar (assembly GCF_905237065.1). NCBI lineage: Eukaryota > Metazoa > Chordata > Actinopteri > Salmoniformes > Salmonidae > Salmo > Salmo salar. The sequence continues at coordinate 148,244 of NW_025549167.1, read as the reverse complement.
CATCAAATGAGTTGTCTTTGATGTTTTAAAAGCTCAGTCTTAGAATGCTGAAGACTATTATACACAATCAAAGAGAAGTAATTGAATTCCAAGATAGATTCTTTATACTCATCCTTGTAAGTATTTTAGTCCACTGTTACTCAGTTGTTGAAGAAATGCCTGGACTAATAGCTATCTGAGTATAAAATTAGGATATCATTGTTAGAAAAATCTAAGCCCTTCATTTAACACCACAATCTCAGTGCCTTCCCAGAAATCAATGTTCCCCTTCTCTCTAATAAGCTTTAAAGAAGCAAAGAGACAGTTGCCATTGTTTTCGGTCTCCACGTCTGGTGTTCACGATGGATGCCCCAAAAATGGCTCCCTGTGAGGCCTACGTCTTTGCCAGTTTTCTGCTTGGAGTTGGGAAAGGAATGGTCCCTGACCCAGTCCAGACACAACCCCAAGCCTCCACCAACTAGACACTTACTGTACATCTGAAAATAATTGGATAGATATAAGCAATATGCTAGTTGGGTCCACCTTGCCCTCTGATTCACTAAGTGCAATTTCCGCTATATAGCTAACACCCATCCAATCTTCTCAGATCATACACATATGCCTCTGTTAGGGGCTGTTTCTAGACTTGGCCTAATGCCTCTGTTAGGAGCTGTTTCTAGACTTGGCCTAATGCCTCTGTTAGGGGCTGTTTCTAGACCTGGCCTAATGCCTCTGTTAGGGGCTGTTTCTAGACTTGGCCTAATGCCCCTGTTAAGGGCTGTTTCTAGACTTGGCCTAATGCCCCTGTTAGGGGCTGTTTCTAGACTTGGCCTAATGCCTCTGTTAGGGGCTGTTTCTAGACTTGGCCTAATGCCTCTGTTAGGGGCTGTTTCTAGACTTGGCCTAATGCCCCTGTTAAGGGCTGTTTCTAGACTTGGCCTAATGCCCCTGTTAGGGGCTGTTTCTAGACTTGGCCTAATGCCCCTGTTAGGGCTGTTTCTAGACTTGGCCTAATGCCCCTGTTAGGGGCTGTTTCTAGACTTGGCCTAATGCCTCTGTTAGGGGCTGTTTCTATACTTGGCCTAATGCCTCTGTTAGGGGCTGTTTCTAGACTTGGCCTAATGCCTCTGTTAGGGGCTGTTTCTAGACTTGGCCTAATGCCTCTGTTAGGGGCTGTTTCTAGACTTGGCCTAATGCCTCTGTTAGGGGCTGTTTCTAGACTTGGCCTAATGCCTCTGTTAAGGGCTGTTTCTAGACTTGGCCTAATGCCTCTGTTAAGGGCTGTTTCTAGACTTGGCCTAACGCCTGTGTTAAGGGCTGTTTCTAGACTTGGCCTAACGCCTCTGTTAAGGGCTGTTTCTAGACTTGGCCTAATGCCTCTGTTAAGGGCTGTTTCTAGACTTGGCCTAATGCCTCTGTTAAGGGCTGTTTCTAGACTTGGCCTAATGCCTCTGTTAAGGGCTGTTTCTAGAATTGGCCAAATTGTGGTGTCGTCGGCAGGTGTTTGGCAAGGTCTGGAGGACGGCCATCTTGCTTGCTGGGACAGTGGAGGAATAAGGTAGGTATGCTTATGTGGAGGTGCTGCCATTCCAGAATGAACTCTGTTGGAATTATAAAAATAGCCGCCATGCCTGGAGCTTTTTGAGCTGGTTTATTGTATTCACTGTGAGGCTGGTCCTGTCACCCAGGCTGCTGCTTGTCCCCGTGTCACAGGATCAGGCCCCCAGTCTTACATCTGTCTGACATTTAGCTCCTTTGTTTGTGTCAGCGTTCCGTGGGTGCGTCACGACATCATTTCAACTCAGAGGACAGGGCTAGACAGGCTGTGTGTGTGTGTGTACACGTGTGTACACGTGTGTGTGTGTGTTTTGGCACATGGCGTGCGTGCGCACACGTGTCTGTATATATAATGTCCATGTGTGTGTGTGTAATGGAGCAGGAGGCATCACCTTGTCAGACCTCCAGCTAAGCAGCATCACTGCTACAGGCATCTGTCTTCATGACTGAGAGAACGAGGGAGGGAGGGAGGGAGGGAGGGAGGGAGCTGGCTGTACCGCTGCTGCAGGGTCAAGAGATTACAAACTCAATTCTGCTCCTCAGGCGAAGGTTTGTCTGCTCAGCAACTTCCTCCCAGTGACAGATGAGAGCGAGGAGGGAAAAGGAGGAGAGGATGCCCCGCTGCCAAGTCCTCCTCCAGTCATCCTCTCTCGCCCTGTGTGTGTCACAATCTGAGGCTTGATGACCAGACAGCTTCTCCTGTACCACCTCCACTCCAACACAGCTTCTCCTGTACCACCTCCACTCCAACACAGCTTCTCCTGGACCACCTCCACTCCAACACAGCTTCTCCTGGACCACCTCCACTCCAACACAGCTTCTCCTGTACCACCTTCACTCCAACACAGCTTCTCCTGTACCACCTCCACTCCAACACAGCTTCTCCTGTACCACCTCCACTCCAACACAGCTTCTCCTGTACCACCTCCACTCCAACACAGCTTCTCCTGTACCACCTCCACTCCAACACAGCTTCTCCTGTACCACCTCCACTCCAACACAGCTTCTCCTGTACCACCTCCACTCCAACACAGCTTCTCTTGTACCACCTCCACTCCAACACAGCTTCTCTTGTACCACCTCCATCCAACACAGCTTCTCCTGTACCACCTCCACTTCAACACAGCTTGTCTTGTACCACCTCCACCCCAACACAGCTTCTCCTGTACCACCTCCACTCCAACACAGCTTCTCTTGTACCACCTCCACCCCAACACAGCTTCTCCTGTACCACCTCCACACCAACACAGCTTCTCCTGTACCACCTCCACTCCAACACAGCTTCTCTTGTACCACCTCCACTCCAACACAGCTTCTCTTGTACCACCTCCACCCCAACACAGCTTCTCCTGTACCACCTCCACTCCAACACAGCTTATCTTGTACCACCTCCACCCCAACACAGCTTCTCCTGTACCACCTCCACTCCAACACAGCTTCTCCTGTACCACCTCCACTCCAACACAGCTTCTCTTGTACCACCTCCACTCCAACACAGCTTCTCTTGTACCACCTCCACTTCAACAACAGCCTGTGAGAAGAGCTCTCAGTCAAACCAAGAGCCTCTATGTAACCTGGACACTTAGTATATTTGTTTCTCATTTTCCATAATAATAAAAATCATAGAAAATATATTGTAACTTTACAGTATTACTAGTGCCACAGTACAATATTATTTTAACTATGGGATAGGTGTTCTTGTATTTTCACATGTATAGATTCACATCTTTTCTTTCATGTGTGAGCAAGCAGCCAGGACAGAGAGACCGAGAGCCAACCACTTCCCACAGGGGCTGAGTGAACACAGATGGGGGACTCTTTTCCATCGGCCCACTATCAAAGCTAACACTCACCTCAGGAGAGACGCGTTCATAAACTCCCTCTGTGTCTCCATTTCCCTATTATCAAATCAAAATTCAGCCATGAAACGGTTTGTTAGCTGACTGAAATCCAATCCATTTCGCTGACAGTATTGCCACTAAAGGAGCTGGATTTGTGATGGGGATAAAGGGAGATTGTGGAAGAAAATAACAAGTTTTAATGCTTAAGATTCCCTGGAGTTCTTTGAAGTCTGGTTTTGAAAGCAGACATGGTAATTGTCCCTGGGGGAATTCATGTGTGTACGTGCATGCGCGTGTGTAAAGTTGGGTAAAGCCGTGTGCTAGGTAAAGAGGTTGTCTAATGCAGTGCACATGTACGATAGTCTGCTCACTAACACAAATGTACATTCAACATATGTACGATAGTCTGCCCACTAACACAAATGTACATTCAACATATGTACGATAGTCTGCCCACTAACACAAATGTACATTCAACATATGTACGATAGTCTGCCCACTAACACAAATGTACATTCAACATATGTACAATAGTCTGCCCACTAACACAAGTGTACATTCAACACATGTACGATAGTCTGCCCACTAACACAAGTGTACATTCAACACATGTACGATAGTCTGCCCACTAACACAAATGTACATTCAACACATGTACGATAGTCTGCCCACTAACACAAATGTACATTCAACACATGTAGGTGCAATGATTCCATGATTTTATGGTGTATTATTTCTTACACTGTAGTTCTATATTTCCTCTAGCATTTTTGTCCAAGTGCTATTTGATAACCTTTTGTGAAGTGGTATTTAAATGTTTAGTATAGGTTTACTGAGACAATTTTCTCAAGTGCATCGTTATTCCCTAAATAGTCAAAAGAAGAGATGTCGAATTTACAAATATTCTACACAGAGTAGGTTAAAGATGGTATTTTCCTTCTCTGTCAGAACCTAGTAGACTTCAGACAGAGCGATAACTGTAGGCTTATACTGTATATCAGGCCCAATGCCAGGAACGTTCCAACAGTGGGAAAAGTTGTTGAGTCTAAAAACACTGTGAGTGTTGTGAGGCCGTCCTGTTTTCTTGCCGCTCGAGGCCCACCACAGGAGGTGAAGTCATAAACATGGCTGGGAAAATGGGACTTCGCTATGCGAGGCAACCGGTGTAAATCTTCCTGCGCAAACACATGACTTCATTACACCTGTCATCACTAAAGCTAAATTGCTAATGTGTCTCTTGCTAGCTCTTCAATGAGGCTCTCTGCGATTTGAATCGTCATGTTTGTGGAGCCCTGAGGTAAAATAAATAAACCATGATGCTCTGACCCACTTGTCAAACTGCAGGAGCTTTAAAGTCCCAGTGCAGTCAAAAATGAAATGTTGTTGTGTTTTCTATAGTTGTTCACACTGAGGTTGGGATATTACTATAACATTTTGAAAATTATGATAATGTGCTTTTAGTGTAAGAGCGGTTTGAAAAGACCGCCTAAAATGTCAGCCTGTTTAGGTGGGATGGAGTTTTGGCCTGACTGGTGACATCACCAGGCAGTAAATGAGTTAATAGACCAATACGAGAGTTCCAGACCTCTCTGCCAATAACAGCTACTTTTCACTTTTCCCCTCCCCACTCAGAACACTCACAGACAGTTCTAGATAAATTATTGCTTGAGCAATCTTTGCTAAGAAGTTATTTTTGCTTCTTTTTGACCATTTAATTGAGTACAATCACAGTAAGGTACTTCATTTTTACCCAGAAATGATTTGATATTGAGATAAAAACGACTGCATTGGACCTTTTTAAAGCTTTAATCTTTCATTAAAACAATAACAAAGTGGTTTTGTTAAAAAGCTGAGTGATAGGCCTGGAGAAATGTAACATTGGAGAAACAAACATTGGAGGTCATATGTTGGGTTCTGATGGGGTGTGACAGTTGAACTAAGCTCATGAGACATAAGTTATGTTCTTAAAAACAATTGTATAAAATGTGTATATAGCACTTAATGTATAAGTCAAAAAATGTATGTAGCAACTAATGATTTTACGAACACTTATCCACAGCGACTGACAGTTAGTGCATTCATATTAAGATAGCTAGGTGAGACAACCACATCACAGTCATAGTAAGTACATTTGTCGTAAATAAAGAGATTATCAGCCAACTCAGAGCTAGTAGGAAAAGTAAGTGCAATGTTGTTGTTTTTGGGGGGGGATGTAAGACTGAGATGTGTTATTTAAGATACTGAAGAGGGAGGATTTCAGATGTTTTCAGAAGATTGGCTGGGAGGCTGCTGTCCTAGCATCAGGGGGAAACTGGTTCCACCAATGGGGTGTCAGGACAGAGAACCTTTGACTGGGAACCTTTGACTGGGCTGAACAGGAGCTGTTTCAGTTGACAGTGTTTCAGTTGACAGTGTTTCAGTTGACAGTGTTTCAGTTGACAGTGTTTCAGTTCAGCAGTTGAGAAGGACAATGTTGGCTTTCATTATCAATTGTGTCATAGTTACAACTCGGAACCATGTCTTGCGTGCGCTAACTAGCTACTCCATTTATGTTAGCGTTAACAGTCAGTCTGCCAGGAGAGACTATGTAATAAGTCCTTTTATAATTATCCACATAAAACAGCCTTTGTTCTTCAGATAAACTTAAATCAACACCAGAGGTCCCAGTATGGCTGTATTGGAAAGAAAAGTCCTCATGTTTAGCCTGGGTATGTAGCTGTGTTTTAGCAGTCGAGGGGACTGACACAATGGAATAATTGAACGACCCTCCTTGCCGGCTCAGAGCTCCTAATAAGCAGACATGTCTTTCCTCGGCTTGAGGGTATTAATAATGTAAAAAATAAATGAGTCGGTGTTGGACATTCTTAGATAATTCATGTGCACTCTCCTACTTGACACCGGTTGATTCTGTGGGTGAAGGAAAGTCTAATACAGCAGTTTCATATTGATTTGGATTACTTTCTCACAATATTCTTGTGGTGAAAGTTGTGGCAATGAAGATTTTCAGCCATTTAACAGAAATGTGTTGTTATGCTACTGAAGGAGTGTTGTCAGCTTCTTGGCAATTTCAGACTTGTTTGGGTGCTTCGTGTTACTAAAGCAAATGGTTTATAAAGCTAGAATCCTTAAGGTGGTCAGTCACTTTGTTCTTCAGGATGTCTGCCCTCTCCAAATACTTCTCTTTACTAGTTTTTCCACCACTCCTCGACTTTGTAATTTGTTCCAAACATTAAATGTAACACATTTTAAAAGATTTCCTAGGAGCAGTCCGAATAAACGGCTACAAAGCTACAATCAGCTGGATGAGAATGAATGAATGGGTGGAACAAGAATGACTATATTGAAGCTCAGTGATCTGAAAAGCCACCCTCCACCACCATCATTTCTTTTAGCTTGAAGTGGATTTGCAGTGAAGACACAGGTCGCTGGGGCCTGATGTCTGGAGAGTTAACACACTCACCTCCAGACATGACCCATCAACGGGACTCAGACCAGTCCATCTGTTTCTTTATTCTCAGTGTGAAACCAGCCTTGACATGCCTCTACTTAGTATTTGGTGTTTTTCACCCACTCTCTCTCTTTTTCTGTCTTTGTCTCTCTCCGTCTCTCTGTTTCTCTCTTTCTCTTCTGATTTCTCTGCCTCTTCTCTCTGTCTCTATCCATCTCTGTCTCTCCCTCTCTTCCCACCCTCCCTCTTGTTCCCACCCTTTGTTAAAAGCCTCCTCCACAGCTCCCTGCTCCTGTGGCTCAGTAGCTCCCTGCCAATGAAGGCCTTTTTATTGGGCTGAGATTGAGTGCAGCCAAGCGGGGCCCGACCAGGCAGGGCCAAAGCCACAGCCACACAGGCCCATTACCACCACCGCTGCTGCGCTGCGCCTGGCCTCAGAGAGAGAGAGGAGATTGCTTGTCTCTGCCTCCCCTAATTGCCGACAGCAGCTGAAAAGGACCAGGGAGAGTGAGAGGGGGAGGCAGAGCAAACAGTATTGGTTTGTTCACCAGTCATAGACAAGCAGCATGGACCCATATAGCTTATAGGACTCTTGCTGTTCTGTTAGAAGCCCAGAGCTGTGTTTTTCAGTAGTTTTGGGCCGTGCAGGTTGGAGTTCACGCTAGTTGTTGATCTGAAGTCACTTTAGCAGTTACCCACTTGTGATTGAGGTTTGTGTTTGACGAGGGTGAACTGCTCCTAGATCTGTGCTGAGGGCCAACTTCTATCCCGTGTCTTTGTGAGGGGACATAGGTGGGTGCAGCCTTTGGGGGGCCTTGGTGCACTTTCTCTGCCCCTTGAATGATCCTGTAATATCCTCCTCACCTGCCAACATCCCCATCCTGCAGAGTATGTCTCTTGTCTCCAATGGACTCTGAATTTCATATTATTACAGGCGCTTATTGTTTGCAGCCCGCTGGCAATATCCCAGCAAATTGAAAAGAATGGGCCGTTTATTAACTTGGCTGAGGCGGATGGCGAGGCTGCAAGCCATTTTTTTTCTTTCCTTTTTTCCCACTGTGTTTATAGGGGGTTGTGTTTTCATTCAAGAGCCTCTCTTCTGAAATGTCTGTACTATAGGGAAGGTGGCTAACCTACCACTCAACACCTGAGAAACTATTATTAAAGAGCTGCAGTACATTGAGCCGCGGAATCCTTAGCAGACTGAAGACTCTCAAAGAAGAGCTAGCTAGTTCGCTGTGTCCTCTCCTTGAACACGCAAAAACACTTTTTTAATGAGGGTATCGTTGCAAAACTAAAAGAAGGTGCCTGTAACATTGCTGAGAGAGTTGCCATTGTCAGTGAAACCATAGCAACATTGGCAGCAGTCAAACCTGGCGGTGCCCGCTTGTTAACGATTTGGAAATTCTCCAAACTGTTGGAAGAGTTGCAAATATTGGACACATCTTCCCAGTGTTTGTGACTGTGAGAGAATTAACACAAAACTAGCAATTGAATACTTGAACCAGTTTGAGGTCCAATCTGCCCTCATGTTTTCATCAACACTAAGACATTTGCATGATTTCGAGAACCTAGACTCAACCTCAATGTTTTTTTTATATACTTCCTTTGTTGGGGTGCAGTTTATTTTAAAACATTAGGGCAAACTGTACAAATGTGGCTCTTAATTAAAAATGTTAAGCTTTTAATGATGTCAAACCTTCAGTGCGTACGTTATCAGAGAGGTTTTGGAATATGGAACAATGAAGGCTTTTATGGAGTCAGTTTTATCCCTTTGTTAGCGTGTGTATTTTGACCTCATTAGATCATGCCTGATGCATTTGGAGTGTTTGAGTGAGCCTGCTACACTGCTACGGCCCAATGTTTCATGCCTTTTTGATTAACATGGTATGGAAACAATTAGACTCGGGGAGGGGAGGCAAAGCCGGCTCGATTCAACAGCTTTAAATGCTAATTGGCTAATGGAGGATGAAAGAGCGGGCGACCGGCTGTGTTTTTGACATGAGCTCACTCAGACGCTGGATTCAGCTACTCTCAATTCATCTGAGTTTAGACGGACCACCACAACCACCATTTTGTTTTCCTTTCAAAACCTGGAAAAATACTACTACTGCTGAATGTGCTTACAGACTCCCAAGTTAGCTTTATGTGAGAATATTCAAGCACGCATCACAGCAGGCGAAAACACATGTAAGGGAAGCATTTAACGTCTTCTGTAAGGGACTGGCTGCACCGGTCTTGAAAATACACCTCCCCCATAGCCAAGTGAAACAAGGAGGCCTCTCTTCCTCAAAACTGCCGTTCATAGTTGCCATAGTGGGATGCTTGCTTTAGGATATGGACTATTTCCACTGGCTGAGATGATAGAAGAGTTTAGCTATGCAGTATGATATAGGACTTCCATCTTTTCTGTGGACAACCCCTGTGTTCGCTAACCACCGTAACCACTCAGAATGTTGCAAAATTGGTGAGAGAGTTACGGCGCTACTCTCCCACTTTAAAAGAGAAGCACTCAAAGGGTGAACCTCACACTTCGCTACCGGAGTGTCATTCAGAGTCGGACTGCAAAACACCATCACCACTAGTGTGTTTCTATCGGGTTCTACAACAAGCCGCCACTGTGGAATCCCTGTTGAGCTTCAGATGGTGTTCAATGATGTTTCATCATCACATGCGGTTATTACAGTCAGTTGAGCGTTGACTGGGATGTGTAATAAGCAGCCCCATCACCTCTCCCAGTTTGTCAGGAACCACACAAACTGTCTGTCTTGTCCATTCTCCTAAAAGCCCTGGATTTGTCACAACCTTCAGTGCTGCTCTTAAGAGAGACAGAGGGGTGTAGAGGAAAGAAGCGAGCCGTCATGAAAAGCCGCCGCTTCCTGATTTCGCAGAGATGCAATCACAGCACTATCTGATAGACGTGCTGGAGGAAATTGGATGAGCTCAGAGCTGCTACACCTGGACAGATTGCAAAGATGACTCCTTTGTCATGAAAGTGTCAGTCAATTCCCCCTACTGTCACCTGAACAACCAATCAGAGGGAGGGAGAGAGGTTTCTTCTTTTCAGGGCTCCATGCTTTGCAGTGAGACTGTTAATTAACAACAAAAAATAAGATGTTTTATTGTCACATACACCTGACAGGTGCAGTGAAATGTGTTGTTTTACAGGGTCTTCCATAGTAGTATGGCGCACCTGGAGCAAATTAGGTTTAAGTACCTTGCTCAAGGGCACACCGGCAGAGTTTTTACCTTGTTGACTCTGGTTTTCGAACCAGCAACCTTTTGGTTACTGGCCCACTGTTAGGCTACTTGCCACCCTATCTACGTATCTACAGTACTGTACTGCCTGGAGCTAGGGCCTGAAAGAGATGTCATATGGTGGAAATAATAAAGCTGTCACAGTAGAGATGATTACAGCTGTAATAACAAGCTACAACATCATAATACCTATTTGGTAACACTTCATTTGAAGGATCCATACTAAACCATTTGTAAGGCATTTACAGTTTGCTCACCATTTATAAACATTACCCCCACATGTGTAAATGTTAGTAAGCTAGTTATTCAGACATTAATATATATTTCCTTTAACATCCTGTGTTGTGTGCTTGTTTTTGTTTTTGACCAGGTACTGCTGGAATGTCTACCAATGACATGTCCATCTTTTTGTGAGAAATTACACTGGTCACTCAATAGATTTATGAAGTATTTTTAAAATATTAATAGGACTCAATTTAGATTAGATGATTAGATTAGTGATTTAGATTAGTGATTAGAAAATGGTTTAATAATGTGGGAGTAATGATTAATAAATGATGAACATAACATTTATAAATGTCTTCTAAATGGTTTATTATGGAACCTTATAATAAAGTGTTACCAATGATTTCATTTCCCCCACATCCAACCCCTCCCTCTTTTCTCAGAAGATGTCTTTTTGAAATCATGTTACATAGAACAGATGAAGATGTATGATGAAGATGTATGTAGAATGATGAAGATGTATGTAGAATGATGAAGATGTATGTAGAATGATGTCATGTTGCATAACCTCTTTGGTGACAGTGGTGTCTCAGTGTCGTGTTTGTTTCATAGAATGTCATGACAAGTTATAAGGTGTTACGTCACCCTTTCGACAGGGATGTAGAGATTCCATGTGAACATGCTTCACTTAAAAACTGAACCCTTTATACCAGGTTATATTGCTTTCAGGTCTATGGTATTACTCTGATAATAACAGGTTCTATCTACCTGTAGGTTCTCTGTCATTCCTGACCAGGATGTATTGGTCTAACAGCAATGAAGGTTCCCAGTGTCACCACTCCTGTCTGTCCTTAGGAAAAGCAGTGCTCTGACTGTTTCTGTCTTGTGTTTCCTGCAGTTTCCTCAGACCTGCGAGGAGTCTGGCTCTCCGTTCGTCTTCGTCTGCACCAATCCTCAGGAGCTGCTGGTGAAATTCCCCATGAAAGGGAAACATAAGATCTGTAAGTGCTGCGTCTTTCTGTGTCGCAGAGTAGATCCCAACGAGTCTGGTTTAGCTTTCTGTGTCGCAGAGTAGATCCCAACGAGTCTGGTTTAGCTTTCTGTGTCACAGAGTAGATCCCAACGAGTCTGGTTGAGCTTTCTGTGTCGCAGAGTAGATCCCAACGAGTCTGGTTGAGCTTTCTGTGTCGCAGAGTAGATCCCAACGAGTCTGGTTGAGCTTTCTGTGTCGCAGAGTAGATCCCAACGAGTCTGGTTGAGCTTTCTGTGTCGCAGAGTAGATCCCAACGAGTCTGGTTGAGCTTTCTGTGTCGCAGATTAGATCCCAACGAGTCTGGTTTAGCTTTCTGTGTCGCAGAGTAGATCCCAACGAGTCTGGTTTAGATTTCTGTGTCGCAGAGTAGATCCCAACAAGTCTGGTTTAGCTTTCTGTGTCGCAGATTAGATCCCAACGAGTCTGGTTTAGCTTTCTGTGGGGGAACAAAATTCTCACACAAGCGCTGCATGTACCCGCATACACACACACACACACTGTATATACACAAACAAACATAGGTCTTGTGCAAAAATTAACATGATTTGCAAAAGATAAAAAAAATATTAATGCGCTCACAAAGTCTCTCAAAGAGCAATCTGTAAAGACAAGATGTTGATGTCAGGTTGCCCAGGAGACTGTAGCTACTGTAGTGTCAGTGTTGTCAGTGTAGGGTGTGATTTCTAATAGGTCAGAGCACATTCCCCCGCTGTATCTGGGACTGTAAAGTGATGTACCTGCAAGCTCTTTTGTTCATATTTCACAAACTCCTGAGACATGAAGGGTTGTTTATGTCCCCCTCTCCCGTCTCCGGTCCTTCAAGATGGATGGCGGGTCTTTGGGAGATTCAAGGTAAAAGACTAGCACTGCCCTTGATCAGAAGGGGAGGATTTCAGTTGTATTGTGAAGGGGAGAACTCAAGCAACAGCCCAGAGGGTTAAGGTGCTTATGCTCATAAAAAACAACAGTAGATATAAAATCTGAGGAAACCATTTAGTCATAATTCTGTATTTGCTAACTGGCTACCACTCCCATTGATTTGCACTGAGTTATGCTAATGCTAAGCTGTGAGCCAACTGCACTAACCCAAATCTTAGATCCCTGACTTTGAGTCCATAGACCACTAAGTCTAGGCATCCATTCTAAACAGTAACATTTATATTTTGGATGCACTATCCCTTTAATAATTAAATAATGCCTTATTACCTTTATATTGAGTGTAACCTATAAGGTATCCTTCTAGTCCCCAGACAGTTAATTTCTAGCACACTATTGGACCTGTCATCTCCTCCCCTTTTATATCCAGCTAGTATTTCACCCTCTATTACTCTGCAGCCTCTGAAGGCTCAGAACCATCTCCAGGGAGACCACCTGTGAACCCCACACAAGCGCTGGTGGGGGGGGTTCTGTGTGTGTCTGTGAGTCAAAGGGGGGAACCTGCTGTTAGAAGCTGGCCTAGTATTTAGAGGGTTAGCTGCTGGAGCCAAGCGGACATTCTGTATCTATTCACAGTGAAACTCTCTGTCACTCTCTGTCTCTCTGTTTCTGTGTCTCTCCCTCGCTCTGTCAATTTAATTACATTACATTTCAATTCTCTCTCCCTCTCTCAATTTAATTCAATGTAAATTCTCTCTCTCTCTCTCTATTTAATTCAATGTAAATTCTCTCTCCCTCGCTCTCTCAATTCAATTTAATTACATTTCAATTCTCTCTCTCTCTCCCTCTCTCAATTTAATTCAATGTAAATTCTCTCTCTCTCTCTTTCTATCTCTCTCAATTTAATTCAATGTAAATTCTCTCTCTCTCTCAATTTAATTCAATGTAAATTCTCTCTCTCTCTCTTTCTCTCTCGCTGTGTCTCTCTCCCTCTCTCAATTTAATTCAATGTAAATTCTCTCTCTCTCTCTGTGTGTCACTCTTTCTTTCTTGTCCTCCGCTTGGGTTCCCTCCCTAACACAGTGTCAAGGGGCTACTGCCGCCACTCTCGTTCAGGGAGGCCGAGTGGGACTGTTCTTCACCCCTCCACTGTGTTAGACAGGAAAGGACCTCTTCTCTTGTCCAGCTAGCTGCCTCAGACCTGACAGGGCAGCAGAGCGGTGGAAGGATTAGCCAGTGTTGACACTTTACTTAAAGGTCTGCTTACTTAAAGGTCTGCTAGTAAACTGTTTATGAACGTCGTTGTATACTTTGACTTATTTAGAAACAATTTACTAATAAACAATTTCCTATTAAACGATTTACTAATGAAAACTATTTACAATTAAACTATTAAATTATTTTCTATTAAACTATTTACTAGTAATCTATTCACTATTAAACTATTTACTAGTAATCTATTCACTATTAAACTATTTACTAGTAATCTATTCACTATTAACCTATTTACTTTTAAACTATTTACTAATGAAAACGATTTACTATTAAACTATTCACTATTACATGATTTACTATTAAACTATTTTCTATTAAACAATTGACTATTAAACTATTTAGTATAGCAACCTATTTACTATTAAACTATTCACTATTAGTTGACTACTATTTTATGACTAAACTATTTAGCTTTATAATGACCCCCTGTCCACCAAGCAGTATTGCATTCATAGCTGGTACCCATGGAGAGAGGAGAGGTGTTGTGGTAAATATGGGATATAGGAACCAAGAGAGACGGGTCAGTAGACGGGTCACTAGACTGGTCACTAGACTGGTCATTAGGGAGAGACTGGTTATTAGACTGACTGGTCATTAGGGAGAGACTGGTCATTAGGGAGAGACTGGTCATTAGGGAGAGACTGGTTATTAGACTGATTGGTTATTAGACTGACTGGTCATTAGGGAGAGACTGGTCATTAGGGAGAGACTGGTTATTAGGACTGACTGGTCATTAGGGAGAGACTGGTTATTAGACTGACTGGTCATTAGGGAGAGACTGGTTATTAGACTGACTGGTCGTTATGGAGAGACTGGTTATTAGGGAGATACTGGTTATTAGACTGACTGGTCATTAGGGAGAGACTGGTCATTAGGGAGAGACTGGTTATTAGACTGACTGGTCATTAGGGAGAGACTGGTTATTAGACTGACTGGTCATTAGGGAGAGACTGGTTATTAGACTGACTGGTCATTAGGGAGAGACTGGTCATTAGGGAGAGACTGGTCATTAGGGAGAGACTGGTCATTAAACTGACTGGTCATTAGGGAGAGACTGGTTATTAGACTGACTGGTCATTAGGGAGAGACTGGTTATTAGACTGACTGGTCATTAGGGAGAGACTAGTTATTAGACTGACTGGTCATTAGGGAGAGACTGGTTATTAGACTGACTGGTCATTAGGGAGAGACTGGTCATTAGGGAGAGACTGGTTATTAGACTGACTGGTCGTTAGAGAGAGACTGGTTATTAGACTGACTGGTCATTAGGGAGAGACTGGTCATTAGGGAGAGACTGGTCATTAGGGAGAGACTGGTTATTAGACTGACTGGTCGTTAGGGAGAGACTGGTTATTAGACTGACTGGTCATTAGGGAGAGACTGGTCATTAGACTGACTGGTTATTAGACTGACTGGTCATTAGGGAGAGACTGGTCATTAGGGAGAGACTGGTCATTAGGGAGAGACTGGTTATTAGACTGACTGGTTATTAGACTGACTGGTCATTAGGGAGAGACTGGTTATTAGACTGACTGGTCGTTAGGGAGAGACTGGTTATTAGACTGACTGGTCATTAGGGAGAGACTGGTCATTAGGGAGAGACTGGTCATTAGGGAGAGACTGGTTATTAGACTGACTGGTCGTTAGGGAGAGACTGGTTATTAGACTGACTGGTCATTAGGGAGAGACTGGTCATTAGGGAGAGACTGGTCATTAGGGAGAGACTGGTTATTAGACTGACTGGTTATTAGACTGACTGGTCATTAGGGAGAGACTGGTTATTAGACTGACTGGTCATTAGGGAGAGACTGGTCATTAGGGAGAGACTGGTTATTAGACTGACTGGTTATTAGACTGACTGGTCATTAGGGAGAGACTGGTTATTAGACTGACTGGTCATTAGGGAGAGACTGGTCATTATGGAGAGACTGGTTATTAGACTGACTGGTCATTAGGGAGAGACTGGTCATTAGACTGACTGGTTATTAGACTGACTGGTCATTAGGGAGAGACTGGTCATTAGGGAGAGACTGGTCATTAGGGAGAGACTGGTTATTAGGACTGACTGGTTATTAGACTGACTGGTCATTAGGGAGAGACTGGTTATTAGACTGACTGGTCGTTAGGGAGAGACTGGTTATTAGACTGACTGGTCATTAGGGAGAGACTGGTCATTAGGGAGAGACTGGTCATTAGGGAGAGACTGGTTATTAGACTGACTGGTCGTTAGGGAGAGACTGGTTATTAGACTGACTGGTCATTAGGGAGAGACTGGTCATTAGGGAGAGACTGGTCATTAGGGAGAGACTGGTTATTAGACTGACTGGTTATTAGACTGACTGGTCATTAGGGAGAGACTGGTCATTAGGGAGAGACTGGTCATTAGGGAGAGACTGGTCATTAGGGAGAGACTGGTTATTAGACTGACTGGTTATTAGACTGACTGGTCATTAGGGAGAGACTGGTTATTAGACTGACTGGTCATTAGGGAGAGACTGGTCATTATGGAGAGACTGGTTATTAGACTGACTGGTCATTAGGGAGAGACTGGTTATTAGACTGACTGGTCATTAGGGAGAGACTGGTCATTAGGGAGAGACTGGTTATTAGACTGACTGGTTATTAGACTGACTGGTCGTTAGGGAGAGACTGGTTATTAGACTGACTGGTCATTAGGGAGAGACTGGTCATTAGGGAGAGACTGGTCATTAGGGAGAGACTGGTTATTAGACTGACTGGTTATTAGACTGACTGGTCATTAGGGAGAGACTGGTTATTAGACTGACTGGTCATTAGGGAGAGACTGGTCATTAGGGAGAGACTGGTTATTAGACTGACTGGTTATTAGACTGACTGGTCATTAGGGAGAGACTGGTTATTAGACTGACTGGTCATTAGGGAGAGACTGGTCATTATGGAGAGACTGGTTATTAGACTGACTGGTCATTAGGGAGAGACTGGTTATTAGACTGACTGGTCATTAGGGAGAGACTGGTCATTAGGGAGAGACTGGTTATTAGACTGACTGGTTATTAGACTGACTGGTTATTAGACTGACTGGTCATTAGGGAGAGACTGGTTATTAGACTGACTGGTTATTAGACTGACTGGTCATTAGGGAGAGACTGGTTATTAGACTGACTGGTCATTAGGGAGAGACTGGTCATTATGGAGAGACTGGTTATTAGACTGACTGGTCATTAGGGAGAGACTGGTCATTAGGGGAGAGACTGGTTATTAGACTGACTGGTTATTAGACTGACTGGTCATTAGGGAGAGACTGGTTATTAGACTGACTGGTCATTAGGGAGATACTGGTCATTAGGCAGAGACTAGTTATTAGACTGACTGGTTATTAGACTGACTGGTCATTAGGGAGAGACTGGTCATTATGGAGAGACTGGTTATTAGACTGACTGGTCATTAGGGAGAGACTGGTCATTAGGGAGAGACTGGTTATTAGACTGACTGGTTATTAGACTGACTGGTCATTAGGGAGAGACTGGTTATTAGACTGACTGGACATTAGGGAGAGACTGGTTATTAGACTGACTGGTCATTAGGGAGAGACGGGTTATTAGACTGACTGGTCATTAGGGAGAGACTGGTCATTAGGGAGAGACTGGTTATTAGACTGACTGGTCATTAGGGAGAGACTGGTTATTAGACTGACTGGTCATTAGGGAGAGACTGGTTATTAGACTGATTGGTTATTAGACTGACTGGTCATTAGGGAGAGACTGGTTATTAGACTGACTGGTCATTAGGGAGAGACTGGTTGTTAGGGAAAGAGACTGGTCATTAGGGAGAGACTGGTTATTAGACTGACTGGTTATTAGACTGACTGGTCATTAGGGAGAGACTGGTTATTAGACTGACTGGTTATTAGGGAGAGACTGGTTATTAGACTGACTGGTCATTAGGGAGAGACTGGTTATTAGACTGACTGGTTATTAGACTGACTGACTGGTCATTAGGGAGAGACTGGTTATTAGACTGACTGGTCACTAGGGAGAGACTGGTCATTAGGGAGAGACTGGTCATTAGGGAGAGACTGGTCATTAGGGAGAGACTGGTTATTAGACTGACTGGTCGTTAGGGAGAGACTGGTTATTAGACTGATTGGTTATTAGACTGACTGGTCATTAGGGAGAGACTGGTCATTAGACTGATTGGTTATTAGACTGACTGGTCATTAGGGAGAGACTGGTTATTAGACTGACTGGTCATTAGGGAGAGACTGGTCATTATGGAGAGACTGGTTATTAGACTGACTGGTCATTAGGGAGAGACTGGTCATTAGACTGACTGGTTATTAGACTGACTGGTCATTAGGGAGAGACTGGTCATTAGGGAGAGACTGGTCATTAGGGAGAGACTGGTTATTAGACTGACTGGTTATAAGACTGACTGGTCATTAGGGAGAGACTGGTTATTAGACTGACTGGTCGTTAGGGAGAGACTGGTTATTAGACTGACTGGTCATTAGGGAGAGACTGGTCATTAGGGAGAGACTGGTCATTAGGGGAGAGACTGGTTATTAGACTGACTGGTCGTTAGGGAGAGACTGGTTATTAGACTGACTGGTCATTAGGGAGAGACTGGTCATTAGGGAGAGACTGGTCATTAGGGAGAGACTGGTTATTAGACTGACTGGTTATTAGACTGACTGGTCATTAGGGAGAGACTGGTTATTAGACTGACTGGTCATTAGGGAGAGACTGGTCATTAGGGAGAGACTGGTTATTAGACTGACTGGTTATTAGACTGACTGGTCATTAGGGAGAGACTGGTTATTAGACTGACTGGTCATTAGGGAGAGACTGGTCATTATGGAGAGACTGGTTATTAGACTGACTGGTCATTAGGGAGAGACTGGTTATTAGACTGACTGGTCATTAGGGAGAGACTGGTCATTAGGGAGAGACTGGTTATTAGACTGACTGGTTATTAGACTGACTGGTCGTTAGGGAGAGACTGGTTATTAGACTGACTGGTCATTAGGGAGAGACTGGTCATTAGGGAGAGACTGGTCATTAGGGAGAGACTGGTTATTAGACTGACTGGTTATTAGACTGACTGGTCATTAGGGAGAGACTGGTTATTAGACTGACTGGTCATTAGGGAGAGACTGGTCATTAGGGAGAGACTGGTTATTAGACTGACTGGTTATTAGACTGACTGGTCATTAGGGAGAGACTGGTTATTAGACTGACTGGTCATTAGGGAGAGACTGGTCATTATGGAGAGACTGGTTATTAGACTGACTGGTCATTAGGGAGAGACTGGTTATTAGACTGACTGGTCATTAGGGAGAGACTGGTCATTAGGGAGAGACTGGTTATTAGACTGACTGGTTATTAGACTGACTGGTCATTAGGGAGAGACTGGTTATTAGACTGACTGGTTATTAGACTGACTGGTCATTAGGGAGAGACTGGTTATTGGACTGACTGGTCATTAGGGGAGAGACTGGTCATTATGGAGAGACTGGTTATTAGACTGACTGGTCATTAGGGAGAGACTGGTCATTAGGGAGAGACTGGTTATTAGACTGACTGGTTATTAGACTGACTGGTCATTAGGGAGAGACTGGTTATTAGACTGACTGGTCATTAGGGAGATACTGGTCATTAGGGAGAGACTAGTTATTAGACTGACTGGTTATTAGACTGACTGGTCATTAGGGAGAGACTGGTCATTATGGAGAGACTGGTTATTAGACTGACTGGTCATTAGGGAGAGACTGGTCATTAGGGAGAGACTGGTCATTAGGGAGAGACTGGTTATTAGACTGACTGGTTATTAGACTGACTGGTCATTAGGGAGAGACTGGTTATTAGACTGACTGGTTATTAGACTGACTGGTCATTAGGGAGAGACTGGTTATTAGACTGACTGGTCATTAGGGAGAGACTGGTCATTATGGAGAGACTGGTTATTAGACTGACTGGTCATTAGGGAGAGACTGGTCATTAGGGAGAGACTGGTTATTAGACTGACTGGTTATTAGACTGACTGGTCATTAGGGAGAGACTGGTTATTAGACTGACTGGTCATTAGGGAGATACTGGTCATTAGGCAGAGACTAGTTATTAGACTGACTGGTTATTAGACTGACTGGTCATTAGGGAGAGACTGGTCATTATGGAGAGACTGGTTATTAGACTGACTGGTCATTAGGGAGAGACTGGTCATTAGGGAGAGACTGGTTATTAGACTGACTGGTTATTAGACTGACTGGTCATTAGGGAGAGACTGGTTATTAGACTGACTGGACATTAGGGAGAGACTGGTTATTAGACTGACTGGTCATTAGGGAGAGACGGGTTATTAGGACTGACTGGTCATTAGGGAGAGACTGGTCATTAGGGAGAGACTGGTTATTAGACTGACTGGTCATTAGGGAGAGATTGGTTATTAGACTGACTGGTCATTAGGGAGAGACTGGTTATTAGACTGACTGGTCATTAGGGAGAGACTGGTTATTAGACTGATTGGTTATTAGACTGACTGGTCATTAGGGAGAGACTGGTTATTAGACTGACTGGTCATTAGGGAGAGACTGGTTGTTAGGGAAAGAGACTGGTCATTAGGGAGAGACTGGTTATTAGACTGACTGGTTATTAGACTGACTGGTCATTAGGGAGAGACTGGTTATTAGACTGACTGGTTATTAGGGAGAGACTGGTTATTAGACTGACTGGTCATTAGGGAGAGACTGGTTATTAGACTGACTGGTTATTAGACTGACTGACTGGTCATTAGGGAGAGACTGGTTATTAGACTGACTGGTCACTAGGGAGAGACTGGTCATTAGGGAGAGACTGGTCATTAGGGAGAGACTGGTCATTAGGGAGAGACTGGTTATTAGACTGACTGGTCGTTAGGGAGAGACTGGTTATTAGACTGATTGGTTATTAGACTGACTGGTCATTAGGGAGAGACTGGTCATTAGGGAGAGACTGGTCATTAGACTGATTGGTTATTAGACTGACTGGTCATTAGGGAGAGACTGGTTATTAGACTGACTGGTCATTAGGGAGAGACTGGTCATTATGGAGAGACTGGTTATTAGACTGACTGGTCATTAGGGAGAGACTGGTCATTAGACTGACTGGTTATTAGACTGACTGGTCATTAGGGAGAGACTGGTCATTAGGGAGAGACTGGTCATTAGGGAGAGACTGGTTATTAGACTGACTGGTTATAAGACTGACTGGTCATTAGGGAGAGACTGGTTATTAGACTGACTGGTCGTTAGGGAGAGACTGGTTATTAGACTGACTGGTCATTAGGGAGAGACTGGTCATTAGGGAGAGACTGGTCATTAGGGAGAGACTGGTTATTAGACTGACTGGTCGTTAGGGAGAGACTGGTTATTAGACTGACTGGTCATTAGGGAGAGACTGGTCATTAGGGAGAGACTGGTCATTAGGGAGAGACTGGTTATTAGACTGACTGGTTATTAGACTGACTGGTCATTAGGGAGAGACTGGTTATTAGACTGACTGGTCATTAGGTAGAGACTGGTCATTAGGGAGAGACTGGTTATTAGACTGACTGGTTATTAGACTGACTGGTCATTAGGGAGAGACTGGTTATTAGACTGACTGGTCATTAGGGAGAGACTGGTCGTTATGGAGAGACTGGTTATTAGACTGACTGGTCATTAGGGAGAGACTGGTTATTAGACTGACTGGTCATTAGGGAGAGACTGGTCATTAGGGAGAGACTGGTTATTAGACTGACTGGTTATTAGACTGACTGGTCGTTAGGGAGAGACTGGTTATTAGACTGACTGGTCATTAGGGAGAGACTGGTCATTAGGGAGAGACTGGTCATTAGGGAGAGACTGGTTATTAGACTGACTGGTTATTAGACTGACTGGTCATTAGGGAGAGACTGGTTATTAGACTGACTGGTCATTAGGGAGAGACTGGTCATTAGGGAGAGACTGGTTATTAGACTGACTGGTTATTAGACTGACTGGTCATTAGGGAGAGACTGGTTATTAGACTGACTGGTCATTAGGGAGAGACTGGTCATTATGGAGAGACTGGTTATTAGACTGACTGGTCATTAGGGAGAGACTGGTTATTAGACTGACTGGTCATTAGGGAGAGACTGGTCATTAGGGAGAGACTGGTTATTAGACTGACTGGTTATTAGACTGACTGGTCATTAGGGAGAGACTGGTTATTAGACTGACTGGTTATTAGACTGACTGGTCATTAGGGAGAGACTGGTTATTAGACTGACTGGTCATTAGGGAGAGACTGGTCATTATGGAGAGACTGGTTATTAGACTGACTGGTCATTAGGGAGAGACTGGTCATTAGGGAGAGACTGGTTATTAGACTGACTGGTTATTAGACTGACTGGTCATTAGGGAGAGACTGGTTATTAGACTGACTGGTCATTAGGGAGATACTGGTCATTAGGGAGAGACTAGTTATTAGACTGACTGGTTATTAGACTGACTGGTCATTAGGGAGAGACTGGTCATTATGGAGAGACTGGTTATTAGACTGACTGGTCATTAGGGAGAGACTGGTCATTAGGGAGAGACTGGTTATTAGACTGACTGGTTATTAGACTGACTGGTCATTAGGGAGAGACTGGTTATTAGACTGACTGGACATTAGGGAGAGACTGGTTATTAGACTGACTGGTCATTAGGGAGAGACGGGTTATTAGACTGACTGGTCATTAGGGAGAGACTGGTCATTAGGGAGAGACTGGTTATTAGACTGACTGGTCATTAGGGAGAGATTGGTTATTAGACTGACTGGTCATTAGGGAGAGACTGGTTATTAGACTGACTGGTCATTAGGGAGAGACTGGTTATTAGACTGATTGGTTATTAGACTGACTGGTCATTAGGGAGAGACTGGTTATTAGACTGACTGGTCATTAGGGAGAGACTGGTTGTTAGGGAAAGAGACTGGTCATTAGGGAGAGACTGGTTATTAGACTGACTGGTTATTAGACTGACTGGTCATTAGGGAGAGACTGGTTATTAGACTGACTGGTTATTAGGGAGAGACTGGTTATTAGACTGACTGGTCATTAAGGGAGAGACTGGTTATTAGACTGACTGGTTATTAGACTGACTGACTGGTCATTAGGGAGAGACTGGTTATTAGACTGACTGGTCACTAGGGAGAGACTGGTCATTAGGGAGAGACTGGTCATTAGGGAGAGACTGGTCATTAGGGAGAGACTGGTTATTAGACTGACTGGTCGTTAGGGAGAGACTGGTTATTAGACTGATTGGTTATTAGACTGACTGGTCATTAGGGAGAGACTGGTCATTAGGGAGAGACTGGTCATTAGACTGATTGGTTATTAGACTGACTGGTCATTAGGAGAGACTGGTCATTAGGGAGAGACTGGTTATTAGACTGACTGGTCATTAGGGAGAGACTGGTCATTAGGGAGAGACTGGTTATTAGACTGACTGGTCATTAGGGAGAGACTGGTTATTAGACTGACTGGTCATTAGGGAGAGACTGGTTATTAGACTGACTGGTCATTAGGGAGAGACTGGTTATTAGGGAGATACTGGTTATTAGACTGACTGGTCATTAGGGAGAGACTGGTCATTAGGGAGAGACTGGTTATTAGACTGACTGGTCATTAGGGAGAGACGGGTTATTAGACTGACTGGTCGTTAGGGAGAGACTGGTTATTAGACTGACTGGTCATTAGGGAGAGACTGGTCATTAGGGAGAGACTGGTCATTAGGGAGAGACTGGTTATTAGACTGACTGGTCCTTAGGGAGAGACTGGTTATTAGACTGACTGGTCATTATGGAGAGACTGGTCATTAGGGAGAGACTGGTCATTAGGGAGAGATTGGTTATTAGACTGACTGGTCATTAGGGAGAGACTGGTTATTAGACTGACTGGTCGTTAGGGAGAGACTGGTTATTAGACTGACTGGTCATTAGGGAGAGACTGGTCATTAGGGAGAGACTGGTCATTAGGGAGAGACTGGTTATTAGACTGACTGGTCGTTAGGGAGAGACTGGTTATTAGACTGACTGGTCATTAGGGAGAGACTGGTCATTAGGGAGAGACTGGTCATTAGGGAGAGACTGGTTATTAGACTGACTGGTTATTAGACTGACTGGTCATTAGGGAGAGACTGGTTATTAGACTGACTGGTCATTAGGGAGAGACTGGTTATTAGGGAGAGACTGGTTATTAGACTGACTGGTCATTAGGGAGAGACTGGTTATTAGACTGACTGGTCATTAGGGAGAGACTGGTCATTAGGGAGAGACTGGTTATTAGACTGACTGGTCATTAGGGAGAGATTGGTTATTAGACTGACTGGTCATTAGGGAGAGACTAGTTATTAGACTGACTGGTCATTAGGGAGAGACTGTTTATTAGACTGACTGGTCATTAGGGAGAGACTGGTTGTTAGGGAAAGAGACTGGTCATTAGGGAGAGACTGGTTGTTAGGGAAAGAGACTGGTCATTAGGGAGAGACTGGTTATTAGACTGACTGGTCATTAGGGAGAGACTGGTTGTTAGGGAAAGAGACTGGTCGTTAGGGAAAGAGACTGGTCGTTAGGGAAAGAGACTGGTCGTTAGGGAAAGAGACTGGTCATTAGGGAGAGACTGGTTATTAGACTGACTGGTTATTAGACTGACTGGTTATTAGTTTGACTGACTGGTCATTAGGGAGAGACTGGTTATTAGACTGACTGGTTATTAGACTGACTGGTCATTAGGGAGAGATTGGTCATTAGGGAGAGATTGGTCATTAGGGAGAGACTGGTCATTAGGGAGAGACTGGTCATTAGGGAGAGATTGGTCATTAGGGAGAGACTGGTCATTAGGGAGAGACTGGTCATTATGGAGAGACTGGTCATTAGGGAGAGACTGGTTATTAGACTGACTGGTCGTTAGGGAGAGACTGGTTATTAGACTGATTGGTTATTAGACTGACTGGTCATTAGGGAGAGACTGGTCATTAGGGAGAGACTGGTTATTAGACTGATTGGTTATTAGACTGACTGGTCATTAGGGAGAGACTGGTCATTAGGGAGAGACTGGTTATTAGACTGACTGGTCATTAGGAGAGACTGGTCATTAGGGAGAGACTGGTTATTAGACTGACTGGTCATTAGGGAGAGACTGGTTATTAGACTGACTGGTCATTAGGGAGAGACTGGTTATTAGACTGACTGGTCGTTATGGAGAGACTGGTTATTAGGGAGATACTGGTTATTAGACTGACTGGTCATTAGGGAGAGACTGGTCATTAGGGAGACTGGTTATTAGACTGACTGGTCATTAGGGAGAGACTGGTTATTAGACTGACTGGTCATTAGGGAGAGACGGGTTATTAGACTGACTGGTCATTAGGGAGAGACTGGTCATTAGGGAGAGACTGGTCATTAGGGAGAGACTGGTTATTAGACTGACTGGTCGTTAGAGAGAGACTGGTTATTAGACTGACTGGTCATTAGGGAGAGACTGGTCATTAGGGAGAGACTGGTCATTAGGGAGAGACTGGTTATTAGACTGACTGGTCGTTAGGGAGAGACTGGTTATTAGACTGACTGGTCATTAGGGAGAGACTGGTCATTAGGGAGAGACTGGTCATTAGGGAGAGACTGGTCATTAGGGAGAGACTGGTCATTAAACTGACTGGTCGTTAGGGAGAGACTGGTTATTAGACTGACTGGTCATTAGGGAGAGACTGGTCATTTGGGAGAGACTGGTTATTAGACTGACTGGTCGTTAGAGAGAGACTGGTTATTAGACTGACTGGTCATTAGGGAGAGACTGGTCATTAGGGAGAGACTGGTCATTAGGGAGAGACTGGTTATTAGACTGACTGGTCGTTAGGGAGAGACTGGTTATTAGACTGACTGGTCATTAGGGAGAGACTGGTCATTAGGGAGAGACTGGTTATTAGACTGACTGGTTATTAGACTGACTGGTCATTAGGGAGAGACTGGTTATTAGACTGACTGGTCATTAGGGAGAGACTGGTCATTAGGGAGAGACTGGTTATTAGACTGACTGGTCGTTAGGGAGAGACTGGTTATTAGACTGACTGGTCATTAGGGAGAGACTGGTCATTAGGGAGAGACTGGTCATTAGGGAGAGACTGGTTATTAGACTGACTGGTTATTAGACTGACTGGTCATTAGGGAGAGACTGGTTATTAGACTGACTGGTCATTAGGGAGAGACTGGTCATTAGGGAGAGACTGGTTATTAGACTGACTGGTTATTAGACTGACTGGTCATTAGGGAGAGACTGGTTATTAGACTGACTGGTCATTAGGGAGAGACTGGTCATTATGGAGAGACTGGTTATTAGACTGACTGGTCATTAGGGAGAGACTGGTTATTAGACTGACTGGTCATTAGGGAGAGACTGGTCATTAGGGAGAGACTGGTTATTAGACTGACTGGTTATTAGACTGACTGGTCATTAGGGTGAGACTGGTTATTAGACTGACTGGTCATTAGGGAGAGACTGGTCATTATGGAGAGACTGGTTATTAGACTGACTGGTCATTAGGGAGGGACTGGTCATTAGGGAGAGACTGGTTATTAGACTGACTGGTTATTAGACTGACTGGTCATTAGGGAGAGACTGGTTATTAGACTGACTGGTCATTAGGGAGATACTGGTCATTAGGGAGAGACTAGTTAATAGACTGACTGGTTATTAGACTGACTGGTCATTAGGGAGAGACTGGTCATTATGGAGAGACTGGTTATTAGACTGACTGGTCATTAGGGAGAGACTGGTCATTAGGGAGAGACTGGTTATTAGACTGACTGGTTATTAGACTGACTGGTCATTAGGGAGAGACTGGTTATTGGACTGACTGGACATTAGGGAGAGACTGGTTATTGAGACTGACTGGTCATTAGGGAGAGACGGGTTATTAGACTGACTGGTCATTAGGGAGAGACTGGTCATTAGGGAGAGACTGGTTATTAGACTGACTGGTCATTAGGGAGAGATTGGTTATTAGACTGACTGGTCATTAGGGAGAGACTGGTTATTAGACTGACTGGTCATTAGGGAGAGACTGGTTATTAGACTGATTGGTTATTAGACTGACTGGTCATTAGGGAGAGACTGGTTATTAGACTGACTGGTCATTAGGGAGAGACTGGTTGTTAGGGAAAGAGACTGGCCATTAGGGAGAGACTGGTTATTAGGGAGAGACTGGTTATTGGACTGACTGGTTATTAGACTGACTGGTCATTAGGGAGAGACTGGTTATTAGACTGACTGGTTATTAGGGAGAGACTGGTTATTAGACTGACTGGTCATTAGGGAGAGACTGGTTATTAGACTGACTGGTTATTAGACTGACTGGTTATTAGACTGACTGACTGGTCATTAGGGAGAGACTGGTTATTAGACTGACTGGTCACTAGGGAGAGACTGGTCATTAGGGAGAGACTGGTCATTAGGGAGAGACTGGTTATTAGACTGACTGGTCGTTAGGGAGAGACTGGTTATTAGACTGATTGGTTATTAGACTGACTGGTCATTAGGGAGACTGGTCATTATGGAGAGACTGGTTATTAGACTGACTGGTCATTAGGAGAACTGGTCTGTTAGGGAGAGACTGGTTATTAGACTGACTGGTCATTAGGGAGAGACTGGTCATTAGGGGAGAGACTGGTCATTAGGGAGAGACTGGTCATTAGACTGACTGGTCGTTAGGGAGAGACTGGTTATTAGACTGACTGGTCATTGATGGAGAGACTGGTCATTATGGAGAGACTGGTCATTGGAGAGACTGGTCATTAGGGAGAGACTGGTTATTAGACTGACTGGTCGTTGGGGAGAGACTGGTTATTAGACTGACTGGTCATTAGGAGAGACTGGTCATTAGGGAGAGACTGGTTATTAGGACTGACTGGTCGTTAGGGAGAGACTGGTTATTAGACTGACTGGTCATTAGGGAGAGACTGGTCATTAGGGAGAGACTGGTCATTAGGGAGAGACTGGTCGTTAGGGAGAGACTGGTTATTAGACTGACTGGTCATTAGGGAGAGACTGGTCATTAGGGAGAGACTGGTCATTAGGGAGAGACTAGTCATTAGGAGAGACTGGTTATTAGACTGACTGGTTATTGGACTGACTGGTCATTAGGGAGAGACTGGTTATTAGACTGACTGGTCATTAGGAGAGATGACTGGTCATTAGGAGAGACTGGTCATTAGGAGAGACTGGTTATTAGGGACTGACTGGTTATTAGACTGACTGGTCATTAGGGAGAGACTGGTTATTAGACTGACTGGTCATTAGGGAGCTGGTCTTAGAACTGGTTATTAGACTGACTGGTCATTAGGGAGAGACTGGTTATTAGACTGACTGGTCATTAGGGAGAGACTGGTTATTGGACTGACTGGTCATTAGGGAGACTGGTCATTAGGACTGACTGGTCGTTAGGGAGAGACTGGTCATTAGACTGACTGGTCGTTAGGGAGAGACTGGTTATTAGACTGACTGGTCATTAGGGAGAGACTAGTCATTAGGAGGACTGGTCATTAGACTGACTGGTTATTAGACTGACTGGTCATTAGGGAGAGACTGGTTATTAGACTGACTGGTCATTAGGAGAGACTGGTTATTAGGGACTGACTGGTCATTAGGGAGAGACTGGTCATTAGGGAGAGACTGGTTATTAGGACTGACTGGTTATTAGACTGACTGGTCATTAGGGAGAGACTGGTTATTAGACTGACTGGTCATTAGGGAGAGACTGGTCATTAGGACGACTGGTCATTAGAGACTGGTCATTAGGAGAGACTGGTTATTAGACTGACTGGTCATTAGGGAGAGACTGGTTATTAGACTGACTGGTCATTAGGGAGAGACTGGTCATTAGGGAGAGACTGGTCATTGGGGACTGGTATTAGACTGACTGGTCGTTAGCGAGAGACTGGTTATTAGACTGACTGGTCATTAGGGAGAGACTGGTCATTAGGGAGACTGGTCATTAGGAGACTGGTCATTAGGGAGAGACTGGTTATTAGACTGACTGGTTATTAGACTGACTGGTCATTAGGGAGAGACTGGTTATTAGACTGACTGGTCATTAGGGAGAGACTGGTTATTAGACTGACTGGTCATTAGGGAGAGACTGGTCATTAGGGAGAGTATTAGACTGACTGGTTATTAGACTGACTGGTCATTAGGGAGAGACTGGTTATTAGACTGACTGGTCATTAGGGAGAGACTGGTCATTAGACTGACTGGTCATTAGGGAGAACTGGTTATTAGGGACTGACTGGTCATTAGGGAGAGACTGGTTATTAGGGAGAGACTGGTTATTAGACTGACTGGTCATTAGGGAGAGACTGGTTATTAGACTGACTGGTCATTGGGAGAGACTGGTCATTAGGGAGAGACTGGTTATTAGACTGACTGGTCATTAGGGAGAGACTGGTTATTAGACTGACTGGTCATTAGGGAGAGACTGGTCATTAGGGAGAGACTGGTTATTAGACTGACTGGTCATTAGGGAGAGACTGGTTATTAGACTGACTGGTCATTAGGAGAGACTGGTTATTAGGACTGACTGGTCTTGGGAGAGACTGGTTATTAGACTGACTGGTCATTAGGGAGAGACTGGTCATTAGGGAGAGACTGGTTATTAGACTGACTGGTCATTAGGGAGAGACTGGTCGTTAGGGAAGAGACTGGTCATTAGGGAGAGACTGGTCATTAGGGAGAGACTGGTCGTTAGGGAGAGACTGGTCATTAGGGAGAGACTGGTTATTAGACTGACTGGTCATTAGGGAGAGACTGGTTATTAGACTGACTGGTCATTGCTGTTTAGACTGACTGGTTATTAGACTGACTGGTCATTAGGGAGAGACTGGTTATTAGACTGACTGGTCACTAGGAGAGACTGGTCATTAGGGAGAGACTGGTTATTAGACTGACTGGTCATTAGGGAGAGACTGGTCATTAGGAGACTGGTCATTAGGGGGAGACTGGTCATTAGGGAGAGACTGGTCATTAGGGAGAGACTGGTTATTAGACTGACTGGTCGTAGGGAGAGACTGGTTATTAGACTGACTGGTTATTAGACTGACTGGTCATTAGGGAGAGACTGGTCATTAGGGAGAGACTGGTTATTAGACTGACTGGTTATTAGACTGACTGGTCATTAGCGAGAGACTGGTCATTAGGTTTAGACTGACTGGTCATTAGGAGAGACTGGTTATTAGACTGACTGGTCATTAGGGAGAGACTGGTTATTAGGGACTGACTGGTCATTAGGGAGAGACTGGTTATTAGACTGACTGGTCGTTAGGGAGAGACTGGTTATTAGACTGACTGGTCATTAGGGAGAGACTGGTCATTAGGGAGAGACTGGTTATTAGACTGACTGGTCATTAGGAGAGACTGGTTATTGGACGACTGGTCATTAGGAGAGACTGGTTATTAGACTGACTGGTCATTAGGGAGAGACTGGTCATTAGGGAGAGACTGGTCATTAGGGAGAGACTGGTTATTAGACTGACTGGTCGTTAGGGAGAGACTGGTTATTAGACTGACTGGTCATTGGGAGAACTGGTCATTGGGAGAGACTGGTCATTAGGGAGAGACTGGTCATTAGGGAGAGACTGGTTATTAGACTGACTGGTCGTTAGGGAGAGACTGGTTATTAGACTGACTGGTCATTAGGGAGAGACTGGTCATTAGGGAGAGACTGGTTATTAGACTGACTGGTCGTTAGGGAGAGACTGGTTATTAGACTGACTGGTCATTAGGGAGAGACTGGTCATTAGGAGACTGGTCATTAGGGAGAGACTGGTTATTAGACTGACTGGTCGTTAGGGAGAGACTGGTTATTAGACTGACTGGTCATTAGGGAGAGACTGGTTATTAGACTGACTGGTTATTAGACCGACTGGTCATTAGGGAGACGACTGGTTATTAGACTGACTGGTCGTTAGGGAGAGACTGGTTATTAGACTGACTGGTCATTAGGGAGAGACTGGTCATTAGGGAGAGACTGGTCATTAGAGGACTGTTGGGGAGACTGGTTATTGACTGACTGGTCAAGGGAACTGGTCATTAGGGAGAGACTGGTTATTAGACTGACTGGTCGTTAGGGAGAGACTGGTTATTAGACGACTGGTCATTAGGGTGGAGAGACTGGTTATTAGACTGACTGGTCATTAGGGAGAGACTGGTCATTAGGGAGACTGTTATTAGACTGACTGGTCGTTAGGGAGAGACTGGTTATTAGACTGACTGGTCTAGGGAAGACTGACTGGTCATTAGGAGAGACTGGTCATTGGGGAGACTGGTCATTAGGGAGAGACTGGTTATTAGACTGACTGGTCATTAGGGAGAGACTGGTTATTAGACTGACTGGTCATTAGGGAGAGACTGGTCATTAGGGAGAGACTGGTTATTAGGACTGACTGGTTATTAGACTGACTGGTCATTAGGGAGAGACTGGTTATTAGACTGACTGGTCATTAGGGAGAGACTGGTCATTAGACTGACTGGTCATTAGGAGAGACTGGTTATTAGACTGACTGGTCATTAGGGAGAGACTGGTTATTAGGACTGACTGGTCATTAGGACGGCATTAGGGAGAGACTGGTTATTAGACTGACTGGTCATTAGGGAGAGACTGGTCATTAGGGAGAGACTGGTCATTAGGGAGAGACTGGTTATTAGACTGACTGGTCATTAGGGAGAGACTGGTTATTAGACTGACTGGTCATTAGGAGAGACTGGTCATTAGGGAGAGACTGGTTATTAGACTGACTGGTTATTAGACTGACTGGTCATTAGGGAGAGACTGGTTATTAGACTGACTGGTCATTAGGAGAGACTGGTCATTAGGGAGACTGGTTATTAGACTGACTGGTCATTAGGGAGAGCCGTTATTAGACCGACTGGTCATTAGGGAGAGACTGGTTATTAGACTGACTGGTCGTTAGGAGAGACTGGTTATTAGGACTGACTGGTCATTAGGGAGAGACTGGTCATTAGGGAGAGACTGGTCATTAGGGAGAGACTGGTTATTAGGACTGACTGGTCGTTAGGGAGAGACTGGTTATTAGGACTGACTGGTCATTAGGAGAGACTGGTCATTAGGGAGAGACTGGTCATTAGGGAGAGACTGGTTATTAGACTGACTGGTCATTAGACTGACTGGTCATCTAGGGAGAGACTGGTTATTAGACTGACTGGTCATTAGGGGAGCTGGTATTGGGAGACTGGTCATTAGACTGACTGGAGGGAGACTGGTTATTAGACTGACTGGTCATTAGAGAGACTGGTCATTAGGAGAGACTGGTCATTAGACTGACTGGTTATTAGACTGACTGGTCATTAGGGAGAGACTGGTTATTAGACTGACTGGTCATTAGGAGAGACTGGTCATTAGGGAGAGACTGGTTATTAGACTGACTGGTCATTAGGGAGAGACTGGTTATTAGACTGACTGGTCATTAGGGAGAGACTGGTTATTAGGGACTGACTGGTTATTAGGGAGAGACTGGTTATTAGGGAGAGACTGGTTATTAGGACTGACTGGTCATTAGGGAGAGACTGGTTATTAGGGAGAGACTGGTTATTAGGAGAGACTGGTCATTAGGAGAGACTGGTCATTAGACTGACTGGTCATTAGGGAGACTGGTCATTAGGGAGAGACTGGTTATTAGACTGACTGGTCATTAGGGAGAGACTGGTCATTAGACTGACTGGTCATAAGGGAGAGACTGGTTATTAGACTGACTGGTCATTAGGGAGAGACTGGTCATTAGGGAGAGACTGGTTATTAGGACTGACTGGTCATTAGAGAAACTGGTCATTAGGGAGAGACTGGTTATTAGACTGACTGGTCATTAGGGAGACTGGTTATTAGACTGACTGGTCATTAGGGAGAGACTGGTTATTAGACTGACTGGTCATTAGGGAGAGACTGGTCATTAGGGAGAGACTGGTTATTAGACTGACTGGTCATTAGGGAGAGACTGGTTATTAGACTGACTGTTCATTAGGGAGAGACTGGTCATTAGGGAGAGACTGGTTATTAGACTGACTGGTCATTAGGGAGAGACTGGTTATTAGACTGACTGGTCATTAGGGAGAGACTGGTCTGAGCTGGTTATTAGACTGACTGGTCATTAGGGAGAGATTGGTTATAGACTGACTGGTCATTAGGACTGGTATTAGGGAGAGACTGGTTATTAGGGACTGACTGGTCATTAGGGAGAGACTGGTTATTAGACTGACTGGTCATTAGGGAGAGACTGGTCATTAGGAGAGACTGGTCATTAGGAGAGACTGGTCATTAGGCGAGAGACTGGTCATTAGGACAGACTGGTCATTAGGGAGAGACTGGTTATTAGATGACTGGTCATTAGTGGAGAGACTGGTTATTAGACTGACTGACTGGTCATTAGGGAGAGACTGGTTATTAGACTGACTGGTCACTAGGGAGAGACTGGTCATTAGGGAGACTGGTTATTAGACTGATTGGTTATTAGACTGACTGGTCGTTAGGGAGAGACTGGTCATTAGGGAGACTGGTCATTAGGGAGAGACTGGTCATTAGGGAGAGACTGGTCATTAGGAGAGCTGGTTATTAGACTGACTGGTCGTTAGGGAGAGACTGGTTATTAGACTGACTGGTTATTAGACTGACTGGTCATTAGGGAGAGACTGGTCATTAGGGAGAGACTGGTTATTAGACTGACTGGTTATTAGACTGACTGGTCATTAGGAGAGACTGGTTATTAGACTGACTGGTCATTAGGAGAGACTGGTCATTAGGGGAGACTGGTTATTAGACTGACTGGTCATTAGGAGAGACTGGTTATTAGACTGACTGGTCATTAGGGAGAGACTGGTTATTAGACTGACTGGTCATTGGGAGACTGGTCATTAGGGAGAGACTGGTTTTAGACTGACTGGTCATTAGGAGAGACTGGTTATTAGACGACTGTCATTAGGAGAGACGGGTTATTAGACTGACTGGTCATTAGGGAGAGACTGGTCATTAGGGAGAGACTGGTCATTAGGGAGAGACTGGTTATTAGACTGACTGGTCGTTAGGGAGAGACTGGTTATTGGACTGACTGGTCATTAGGGAGAGACTGGTCATTAGGGAGAGACTGGTCATTAGGGAGACGACTGGTCATGGAGAGACTGGTTATTAGACTGACTGGTCGTTAGGGAGAGACTGGTATTAGGGACTGACTGGTCATTAGGGGACTGACTGGTCGTTAGGGAGAGACTGGTTATTAGACTGACTGGTCGTTAGGGAGAGACTGGTCATTAGGAGAGACTGGTCATTAGGGAGAGACTGGTCATTGGAGACTTAAGCAGACTGGTCATTAGGGAGAGACTGGTTATTAGACTGACTGGTTATTAGACTGACTGGTCATTAGGGAGACTGGTTATTAGACTGACTGGTCGTTAGGAGAGAACTAGTTATTAGACTGACTGGTCATTAGGAGAGACTGGTCATTAGGGAGAACTGGTCATTAGGGAGAGACTGGTTATTAGACTGACTGGTCGTTAGGGAGAGACTGGTTATTAGACTGACTGGTCATTAGAGAGACTGGTCATTAGGGAGACTGTTAACTGACTGGTCATTAGGGAGAGACTGGTTATTAGACTGACTGGTCATTAGGAGAGACTGGTCATTATGGGAGACTGGTTATTAGACTGACTGGTCATTAGGGAGAGACTGGTCATTAGGGAGAGACTGGTTATTAGACTGACTGGTCATTAGGGAGAGACTGGTTATTAGACTGACTGGTCATTAGGGAGAGACTGGTTATTAGACTGACTGGTCATTAGGGAGAGACTGGTCATTAGGGAGAGACTGGTCATTAGGGAGAGACTGGTTATTAGACTGACTGGTCGTTAGGGAGAGACTGGTTATTAGACTGACTGGTCATTAGGAGAGACTGGTCATTAGGGAGAGACTGGTCATTAGGGAGAGACTGGTTATTAGACTGACTGGTTATTAGACTGACTGGTCATTAGGGAGAGACTGGTTATTAGACTGACTGGTCATTAGGAGAGCCTGGTCATTAGGGAGAGACTGGTTATTAGACTGACTGGTTATTAGACTGACTGGTCATTAGGAGAGACTGGTTATTAGACTGACTGGTCATTAGGGAGAGACTGGTTATTAGACTGACTGGTCATTAGGGAGAGACTGGTCATAGGGAGAGACTGGTTATTAGACTGACTGGTCATTAGGGAGAGACTTTAGACTGACTGGTCATTAGGGAGAGACTGGTTATTAGACTGACTGTCATTGAGACTGACTGGTCATAGAGGACTGGTCATTAGGGAGAGACTGGTTATTAGACTGACTGGTCATTAGGGAGAGACTGGTTATTAGACTGACTGGTCATTAGGGAGAGACTGGTCATTATGGAGAGACTGGTTATTAGGACTGACTGGTCATTAGGGAGAGACTGGTTATTAGACTGACTGGTCATTAGGGAGGACTGGTTATTAGACTGACTGGTCGTTAGGGAGAGACTGGTTATTAGACTGACTGGTCATTAGGAGACTGGTCATTAGGGAGAGACTGGTCATTAGGGAGAGACTGGTTATTAGAGACTGACTGGTCATAGGAGAGACTGGTCATTAGACTGGTTATTAGACTGACTGGTCATTAGGGAGAGACTGGTTATTAGACTGACTGGTCATTAGGAAGAGACTGGTCATTAGGGAGAGACTGGTTATTAGACTGACTGGTTATTAGACTGACTGGTCATTAGGGAGAGACTGGTTATTAGACTGACTGGTCGTTAGGGAGAGACTGGTCATTAAGGAGAGACTGGTTATTAGACTGACTGGTCATTAGGGAGAGACTGGTCATTAGACTGACTGGTCATTAGAGAGAGACTGGTTATTAGACTGACTGGTTATTAGACTGACTGGTCATTAGGGAGAGACTGGTTATTAGACTGACTGGTCATTGGGAGAGGGAGAGACTGGTTATTAGACTGACTGGTCATTAGGGAGAGACTGGTTATTAGGACTGACTGGTCATTAGGGAGAACTGGTTATTAGACTGACTGGTCATTAGGGAGAGACTGGTTATTAGACTGACTGGTCATTAGGGAGAGACTGGTTGTTAGGAGAGACTGGTCATTAGGGAGAGACTGGTCATTAGACTGACTGGTCATTAGGAGACTGGTCATTAGGGAGAGACTGGTTATTAGACTGACTGGTCATTAGGGAGAGACTGGTCATGACTGACTGGTCATAAGGGAGAGACTGGTTATGGACGAACTGGTCATTAGGGAGAGACTGGTTATTAGACTGACTGGTCATTAGGGAGAGACTGGTTATTAGACTGACTGGTCATTAGGGAGAGACTGGTTATTAGACTGACTGGTCATTAGGGAGAGACTGGTTATTAGACTGACTGGTCATTAGGGAGAGACTGGTTATTAGACTGACTGGTCATTAGGGAGAGACTGGTTATTAGACTGACTGGTCATTAGGGAGAGACTGGTTATTAGGAGAGACTGGTTATTAGACTGACTGGTCATTAGGGAGAGACTGGTCATTGGGAGAGACTGGTTATTAGACTGACTGGTCATTAGGGAGAGACTGGTTATTAGACTGACTGGTCGTTAGGGAGAGACTGGTTATTAGAGAGACTGGTCATTAGGGAGAGACTGGTCATTAGGGAGAGACTGGTCATTAGGGAGAGACTGGTTATTAGGGACTGACTGGTCGTTAGGGAGAGACTGGTTATTAGACTGACTGGTCATTAGGGAGAGACTGGTCATTAGGGAGAGACTGGTCATTAGGGAGAGACTGGTTATTAGACTGACTGGTCGTTAGGGAGAGACTGGTTATTAGACTGACTGGTCATTAGGGAGAGACTGGTCATTAGAGAGATTGGTCATTAGGAGACTGGTTATTAGACTGACTGGTCGTTAGGGAGAGACTGGTTATTAGACTGACTGGTCATTAGGGAGAGACTGGTCATTAGGGAGAGACTGGTCATTGAGACTGGTCGTTAGGGAGAGACTGGTTATTAGACTGACTGGTCATTAGGGAGAGACTGGTCATTAGAGACTGGCTACGACTGGTTATTAGACTGACTGGTCATTAGGGAGAGACTGGTTATTAGACTGACTGGTCATTAGGGAGAGACTGGTTATTAGACTGACTGGTCATTAGGAGAGACTGGTCATTAGGAGAGACTGGTCATTAGGAGAGACTGGTTATTAGACTGACTGGTTATTAGACTGACTGGTCATTAGGAGAGACTGGTTATTAGGACTGACTGGTCATTAGGGGAGACTGGTCATTAGGGAGAGACTGGTTATTAGATGACTGGTCATTAGGGAGAGACTGGTTATTAGACTGACTGGTCATTAGGAGAGACTGGTCATTAGGGAGAGACTGGTTATTAGACTGACTGGTCATTAGGGAGAGACTGGTTATTAGACTGACTGGTCATTAGGGAGAGACTGGTTATTAGACTGACTGGTCATTAGGGAGACTGGTCATTGGGAGAGACTGGTTATTAGACTGACTGGTCATTAGGGAGAGACTGGTCATTAGGGAGAGACTGGTTATTAGACTGACTGGTCATTAGGGAGAGACTGGTTATTAGACTGACTGGTCATTAGGGAGAGACTGGTCATTAGGAGAGACTGGTTATTAGAGAGACTGGTTATTAGACTGACTGGTCATTAGGGAGAGACTGGTCTTGGAGGACTGGTTAGACTGACTGGTCATTAGGGAGAGACTGGTCATTAGGGAGAGACTGGTCATTAGCCTGTAGACTGACTGGTCATTAGGGAGAGACTGGTTATTAGACTGACTGGTCATTAGGGAGAGACTGGTCATTAGAGTGACTGGTCATTAGGGAGAGACTGGTCATTAGGAGAGACTGGTTATTAGAGAGACTGGTTATTGGGACTGACTGGTCATTAAGGAGAGACTGGTCATTAGGGAGAGACTGGTCATTAGGCAGAGACTGGTCATTAAGGAGAGACTGGTTATTAGACTGACTGGTCATTAGGGAGAGACTGGTTATTAGACTGACTGGTCATTAGGAGAGACTGGTCATTAGGGAGAGACTGGTTATTAGACTGACTGGTCATTAGGGAGAGACT
This sequence comes from Salmo salar, assembly GCF_905237065.1. NCBI lineage: Eukaryota > Metazoa > Chordata > Actinopteri > Salmoniformes > Salmonidae > Salmo > Salmo salar. The sequence continues at coordinate 110,603 of NW_025549167.1, read as the reverse complement.
GGTTGGTGGACTGACTGGTCATTAGGGAGAGACTGGTTATTAGACTGACTGGTCATTAGGGAGAGACTGGTTATTAGACTGACTGGTCATTAGGGAGAACTGGTCATTAGGAGAGACTGGTCATTAGGGAGAGACTGGTTATTAGACTGACTGGTCGTTAGGGAGAGACTGGTTATTAGACTGACTGGTCATTAGGGAGAGACTGGTTATTGAGACTGACTGGTCATTAGGGAGAGACTGGTCATTAGGGAGAGACTGGTTATTAGACTGACTGGTCGTTAGGGAGAGACTGGTTATTAGACTGACTGGTCATTAGGGAGAGACTGGTCATTAGGGAGAGACTGGTTATTAGACTGACTGGTCGTTAAGGGAGAGACTGGTTATTAGACTGACTGGTCATTAGGAGAGACTGGTCATTAGGGAGAGACTGGTCATTAGGGAGAGACTGGTTATTAGACTGACTGGTCGTTAGGGAGAGACTGGTTATTAGACTGACTGGTCATTAGGGAGAGACTGGTCATTAGGGAGAGACTGGTCATTAGACTGACTGGTTATTAGACTGACTGGTCATTAGGAGACTGGTTATTGGACTGACTGGTCATTAGGAGAGACTGGTCATTAGGACGACTGGTCATTAGGGAGAGACTGGTTATTAGACTGACTGGTCGTTAGGGAGAGACTGGTTATTAGACGACTGGTCATTAGGGAGAGACTGGTCATTAGGGAGAGACTGGTTATTAGACTGACTGGTCATTAGGGAGAGACTGGTTATTAGACTGACTGGTCATTAGGGAGAGACTGACTGGTCATTAGGGAGAGACTGGTCATTAGGGAGAGACTGGTTATTAGACTGACTGGTCATTAGGGAGGACTGGTTTTGACTGACTGGTCGTTAGGAGAGACTGGTTATTAGACTGACTGGTCATTAGGGAGAGACTGGTCATTAGGAGAGACTGGTTAGTATTGACTGACTGGTCGTTAGGGAGAGACTGGTTATTAGACTGACTGGTCATTAGGGAGAGACTGGTCATTAGGAGAGACTGGTCATTAGGGAGAGACTGGTTATTAGACTGACTGGTTATTAGACTGACTGGTCATTAGGGAGAGACTGGTTATTAGACTGACTGGTCAGGAAGAGCCTGGTCATTAGGGAGAGACTGGTTATGGGACTGACTGGTTATTAGACTGACTGGTCATTAGGGGAGAGACTGGTTATTAGACTGACTGGTCATTAGGGAGAGACTGGTTATTAGACTGACTGGTCATTAGGGAGAGACTGGTCATTAGGGAGAGACTGGTTATTAGACTGACTGGTTATTAGACTGACTGGTCATTAGGGAGAGACTGGTTATTAGACTGACTGGTCATTAGGGAGAGACTGGTTATTAGACTGACTGGTCATTAGAGAGACTGGTCATTAGGAGAGACTGGTCATTAGGGAGAGACTGGTTATTAGGACTGACTGGTCATTAGGGAGTGACTGGTCATTAGGGACGACTGGTCATTAGGGAGAGACTGGTCATTAGGGAGAGACTGGTCATTAGGGAGAGACTGGTCATTAGGGAGACTGGTTATTAGACTGACTGGTCGTTAGGGAGAGACTGGTTATTAGGACTGACTGGTTATTAGACTGACTGGTCATTAGGGGAGACTGGTCATTAGGGAGAGACTGGTTATTAGCGATTGGTTATTGGACTGACTGGTCATTAGCGAGAGACTGGTCAATAGGGAGAGACTGGTTATTAGACTGACTGGTCATTAGGGAGAGACTGGTCATTAGGGAGAGACTGGTTATTAGACTGACTGGTTATTAGACTGACTGGTCATTAGGGAGAGACTGGTTATTAGACTGACTGGTCGTTAGGGAGAGACTGGTTATTAGGGGTACTGGTTTTAGACTGACTGGTCATTAGGGAGAGACTGGTCATTAGGGAGAGACTGGTTAAGACTGACTGGTCATTAGGGAGAGACTGGTTATTAGACTGACTGGTCATTAGGGAGAGACGGGTTGTTAGACTGACTGGTCATTAGGGAGAGACTGGTCATTAGGGAGAGACTGGTCATTAGGGAGAGACTGGTTATTAGACTGACTGGTCGTTAGGGAGAGACTGGTTATTAGACTGACTGGTCATTAGGGAGAGACTGGTCATTAGGGAGAGACTGGTCATTAGGGGAGAGACTGGTCATTAGGGAGAGACTGGTTATTAGACTGACTGGTCGTTAGGGAGAGACTGGTTATTAGACTGACTGGTCATTAGGGAGAGACTGGTCATTAGGGAGAGACTGGTTATTAGACTGACTGGTCGTTAGGGAGAGACTGGTTATTAGACTGACTGGTCATTAGGGAGAGACTGGTCATTAGGGAGAGACTGGTCATTAGGGAGAGACTGGTTATTAGACTGACTGGTCGTTAGGGAGAGACTGGTTATTAGACTGACTGGTCATTAGGGAGAGACTGGTCATTAGGGAGAGACTGGTTATTAGACTGACTGGTTATTAGACTGACTGGTCATTAGGGAGAGACTGGTTATTAGACTGACTGGTCGTTAGGGAGAGACTGGTTATTAGACTGACTGGTCATTAGGGAGAGACTGGTCATTAGGGAGAGACTGGTCATTAGGGAGAGACTGGTTATTAGGACTGACTGGTCGTTAGGGAGAGACTGGTTATTAGACTGACTGGTCATTAGGGAGAGACTGGTCATTAGGGAGAGACTGGTTATTAGACTGACTGGTCATTAGGGAGAGACTGGTTATTAGACTGACTGGTCATTAGGGAGAGACTGGTCATTATGGAGAGACTGGTTATTAGACTGACTGGTCATTAGGGAGAGACTGGTCATTAGGGAGAGACTGGTTATTAGACTGACTGGTCATTAGGGAGAGACTGGTTATTAGACTGACTGGTCGTTAAGGGAGAGACTGGTTATTAGACTGACTGGTCATTAGGGAGAGACTGGTCATTAGGGAGAGACTGGTCATTAGGGAGAGACTGGTTATTAGACTGACTGGTCGTTAGGTAGAGACTGGTTATTAGACTGACTGGTCATTAGGGAGAGACTGGTCATTAGGGAGAGACTGGTCATTAGGGAGAGACTGGTTATTAGACTGACTGGTTATTAGACTGACTGGTCGTTAGGGAGAGACTGGTTATTAGACTGACTGGTCATTAGGAAGAGCCTGGTCATTAGGGAGAGACTGGTTATTAGACTGACTGGTTATTAGACTGACTGGTCATTAGGGAGAGACTGGTTATTAGACTGACTGGTCATTAGGGAGAGACTGGTTATTAGACTGACTGGTCATTAGGGAGAGACTGGTCATTAGGGAGAGACTGGTTATTAGACTGACTGGTTATTAGACTGACTGGTCATTAGGGAGAGACTGGTTATTAGACTGACTGGTCATTAGGGAGAGACTGGTCATTATGGAGAGACTGGTTATTAGACTGACTGGTCATTAGGGAGAGACTGGTTATTAGACTGACTGGTCATTAGGGAGAGACTGGTCATTAGGAGAGACTGGTTATTAGACTGACTGGTTATTAGACTGACTGGTCATTAGGGAGAGACTGGTTATTAGACTGACTGGTCATTAGGGAGAGACTGGTCATTATGGAGAGACTGGTTATTAGACTGACTGGTCATTAGGGAGAGACTGGTCATTAGGGAGAGACTGGTTATTAGACTGACTGGTCATTAGGGAGAGACTGGTTATTAGACTGACTGGTCGTTAGGGAGAGACTGGTTATTAGACTGACTGGTCATTAGGGAGAGACTGGTCATTAGGGAGAGACTGGTCATTAGGGAGAGACTGGTTATTAGACTGACTGGTCGTTAGGGAGAGACTGGTTATTAGACTGACTGGTCATTAGGGAGAGACTGGTCATTAGGGAGAGACTGGTCATTAGGGAGAGACTGGTTATTAGACTGACTGGTTATTAGACTGACTGGTCATTAGGGAGAGACTGGTTATTAGACTGACTGGTCATTAGGAAGAGCCTGGTCATTAGGGAGAGACTGGTTATTAGACTGACTGGTTATTAGACTGACTGGTCATTAGGGAGAGACTGGTTATTAGACTGACTGTTCATTAGGGAGAGACTGGTCATTATGGAGAGACTGGTTATTAGACTGACTGGTCATTAGGGAGAGACTGGTTATTAGACTGACTGGTCATTAGGGAGAGACTGGTCATTAGGGAGAGACTGGTTATTAGACTGACTGGTTATTAGACTGACTGGTCATTAGGGAGAGACTGGTTATTAGACTGACTGGTCATTAGGGAGAGACTGGTCATTATGGAGAGACTGGTTATTAGACTGACTGGTCATTAGGGAGAGACTGGTTATTAGACTGACTGGTCATTAGGGAGAGACTGGTTATTAGACTGACTGGTTATTAGGGAGAGACTGGTTATTAGGGAGAGACTGGTTATTAGACTGACTGGTCATTAGGGAGAGACTGGTTATTAGGGAGAGACTGGTCATTAGGGAGAGACTGGTCATTAGACTGACTGGTCATTAGGGAGAGACTGGTCATTAGGGAGAGACTGGTTATTAGACTGACTGGTCATTAGGGAGAGACTGGTCATTAGACTGACTGGTCATTAGGGAGAGACTGGTTATTAGACTGACTGGTCATTAGGGAGAGACTGGTTATTAGACTGACTGGTCATTATTGAGAGACTGGTTATTAGACTGACTGGTCATTAGACTAACTGGTCATTAGGGAGAGACTGGTTATTAGACTGACTGGTCATTAGGGAGAGACTGGTTATTAGACTGACTGGTCATTAGGGAGAGACTGGTTATTAGACTGACTGGTCATTAGGGAGAGACTGGTTATTAGACTGACTGGTCGTTAGGGAGAGACTGGTTATTAGGGAGATACTGGTTATTAGACTGACTGGTCATTAGGGAGAGACTGGTCATTAGGGAGAGACTGGTTATTAGACTGACTGGTCATTAGGGAGAGACTGGTTATTAGACTGACTGGTCATTAGGGAGAGACTGGTCATTAGGGAGAGACTGGTCATTAGGGAGAGACTGGTCATTAGGGAGAGACTGGTCATTAGGGAGAGACTGGTTATTAGACTGACTGGTCGTTAGGGAGAGACTGGTTATTAGACTGACTGGTCATTAGGGAGAGACTGGTCATTAGGGAGAGACTGGTCATTAGGGAGAGACTGGTTATTAGACTGACTGGTCGTTAGGGAGAGACTGGTTATTAGACTGACTGGTCATTAGGGAGAGACTGGTCATTAGGGAGAGACTGGTCATTAGGGAGAGACTGGTTATTAGACTGACTGGTCGTTAGGGAGAGACTGGTTATTAGACTGACTGGTCATTAGGGAGAGACTGGTCATTAGGGAGAGACTGGTTATTAGACTGACTGGTCGTTAGGGAGAGACTGGTTATTAGACTGACTGGTCATTAGGGAGAGACTGGTCATTAGGGAGAGACTGGTCATTAGGGAGAGACTGGTTATTAGACTGACTGGTTATTAGACTGACTGGTCATTAGGGAGAGACTGGTTATTAGACTGTCTGGTCATTAGGGAGAGACTGGTTATTAGACTGACTGGTCATTAGGGAGAGACTGGTCATTAGGGAGAGACTGGTCATTAGGGAGAGACTGGTTATTAGACTGACTGGTTATTAGACTGACTGGTCATTAGGGAGAGACTGGTTATTAGACTGACTGGTCATTAGGGAGAGACTGGTCATTATGGAGAGACTGGTTATTAGACTGACTGGTCATTAGGGAGAGACTGGTTATTAGACTGACTGGTCATTAGGGAGAGACTGGTCATTAGGGAGAGACTGGTTATTAGACTGACTGGTTATTAGACTGACTGGTTATTAGACTGACTGGTCATTATGGAGAGACTGGTTATTAGACTGACTGGTCATTAGGGAGAGACTGGTCATTATGGAGAGACTGGTTATTAGACTGACTGGTCATTAGGGAGAGACTGGTCATTAGGGAGAGACTGGTTATTAGACTGACTGGTTATTAGACTGACTGGTCATTAGGGGGAGACTGGTTATTAGACTGACTGGTCATTAGGGAGAGACTGGTCATTAGGGAGAGACTGGTTATTAGACTGACTGGTTATTAGACTGACTGGTCATTAGGGAGAGACTGGTCATTATGGAGAGACTGGTTATTAGACTGACTGGTCATTAGGGAGAGACTGGTCATTAGGGAGAGACTGGTTATTAGACTGACTGGTTATTAGACTGACTGGTCATTAGGGAGAGACTGGTTATTAGACTGACTGGTCATTAGGGAGAGACTGGTTATTAGACTGACTGGTCATTAGGGAGAGACTGGTCATTAGGGAGAGACTGGTCATTAGGGAGAGACTGGTTATTAGACTGACTGGTTATTAGACTGACTGGTCATTAGGGAGAGACTGGTTATTAGACTGACTGGTCATTAGGGAGAGACTGGTCATTAGGGAGAGACTGGTTATTAGACTGACTGGTTATTAGACTGACTGATCATTAGGGAGAGACTGGTTATTAGACTGACTGGTCATTAGGGAGAGACTGGTTATTAGACTGACTGGTCGTTAGGGAGAGACTGGTTATTAGGGAGATACTGGTTATTAGACTGACTGGTCATTAGGGAGAGACTGGTCATTAGGGAGAGACTGGTTATTAGACTGACTGGTCATTAGGGAGAGACTGGTTATTAGACTGACTGGTCATTAGGGAGAGACGGGTTATTAGACTGACTGGTCATTAGGGAGAGACTGGTCATTAGGGAGAGACTGGTCATTAGGGAGAGACTGGTTATTAGACTGACTGGTCGTTAGGGAGAGACTGGTTATTAGACTGACTGGTCATTAGGGAGAGACTGGTCATTAGGGAGAGACTGGTCATTAGGGAGAGACTGGTCATTAGGGAGAGACTGGTTATTAGACTGACTGGTCGTTAGGGAGAGACTGGTCATTAGGGAGAGACTGGTTATTAGACTGACTGGTCGTTAGGGAGAGACTGGTTATTAGACTGACTGGTCATTAGGGAGAGACTGGTCATTAGGGAGAGACTGGTCATTAGGGAGAGACTGGTTATTAGACTGACTGGTCGTTAGGGAGAGACTGGTTATTAGACTGACTGGTCATTAGGGAGAGACTGGTCATTAGGGAGAGACTGGTTATTAGACTGACTGGTTATTAGACTGACTGGTCATTAGGGAGAGACTGGTTATTAGACTGACTGGTCGTTAGGGAGAGACTGGTTATTAGACTGACTGGTCATTAGGGAGAGACTGGTCATTAGGGAGAGACTGGTCATTAGGGAGAGACTGGTTATTAGACTGACTGGTCGTTAGGGAGAGACTGGTTATTAGACTGACTGGTCATTAGGGAGAGACTGGTCATTAGGGAGAGACTGGTTATTAGACTGACTGGTCATTAGGGAGAGACTGGTTATTAGACTGACTGGTCATTAGGGAGAGACTGGTCATTATGGAGAGACTGGTTATTAGACTGACTGGTCATTAGGGAGAGACTGGTCATTAGGGAGAGACTGGTTATTAGACTGACTGGTCATTAGGGAGAGACTGGTTATTAGACTGACTGGTCGTTAGGGAGAGACTGGTTATTAGACTGACTGGTCATTAGGGAGAGACTGGTCATTAGGGAGAGACTGGTCATTAGGGAGAGACTGGTTATTAGACTGACTGGTCGTTAGGTAGAGACTGGTTATTAGACTGACTGGTCATTAGGGAGAGACTGGTCATTAGGGAGAGACTGGTCATTAGGGAGAGACTGGTTATTAGACTGACTGGTTATTAGACTGACTGGTCATTAGGGAGAGACTGGTTATTAGACTGACTGGTCATTAGGAAGAGCCTGGTCATTAGGGAGAGACTGGTTATTAGACTGACTGGTTATTAGACTGACTGGTCATTAGGGAGAGACTGGTTATTAGACTGACTGGTCATTAGGGAGAGACTGGTTATTAGACTGACTGGTCATTAGGGAGAGACTGGTCATTAGGGAGAGACTGGTTATTAGACTGACTGGTTATTAGACTGACTGGTCATTAGGGAGAGACTGGTTATTAGACTGACTGGTCATTAGGGAGAGACTGGTCATTATGGAGAGACTGGTTATTAGACTGACTGGTCATTAGGGAGAGACTGGTTATTAGACTGACTGGTCATTAGGGAGAGACTGGTCATTAGGGAGAGACTGGTTATTAGACTGACTGGTTATTAGACTGACTGGTCATTAGGGAGAGACTGGTTATTAGACTGACTGGTCATTAGGGAGAGACTGGTCATTATGGAGAGACTGGTTATTAGACTGACTGGTCATTAGGGAGAGACTGGTCATTAGGGAGAGACTGGTTATTAGACTGACTGGTCATTAGGGAGAGACTGGTTATTAGACTGACTGGTCGTTAGGGAGAGACTGGTTATTAGACTGACTGGTCATTAGGGAGAGACTGGTCATTAGGGAGAGACTGGTCATTAGGGAGAGACTGGTTATTAGACTGACTGGTCGTTAGGGAGAGACTGGTTATTAGACTGACTGGTCATTAGGGAGAGACTGGTCATTAGGGAGAGACTGGTCATTAGGGAGAGACTGGTTATTAGACTGACTGGTTATTAGACTGACTGGTCATTAGGGAGAGACTGGTTATTAGACTGACTGGTCATTAGGAAGAGCCTGGTCATTAGGGAGAGACTGGTTATTAGACTGACTGGTTATTAGACTGACTGGTCATTAGGGAGAGACTGGTTATTAGACTGACTGTTCATTAGGGAGAGACTGGTCATTATGGAGAGACTGGTTATTAGACTGACTGGTCATTAGGGAGAGACTGGTTATTAGACTGACTGGTCATTAGGGAGAGACTGGTCATTAGGGAGAGACTGGTTATTAGACTGACTGGTTATTAGACTGACTGGTCATTAGGGAGAGACTGGTTATTAGACTGACTGGTCATTAGGGAGAGACTGGTCATTATGGAGAGACTGGTTATTAGACTGACTGGTCATTAGGGAGAGACTGGTTATTAGACTGACTGGTCATTAGGGAGAGACTGGTTATTAGACTGACTGGTTATTAGGGAGAGACTGGTTATTAGGGAGAGACTGGTTATTAGACTGACTGGTCATTAGGGAGAGACTGGTTATTAGGGAGAGACTGGTCATTAGGGAGAGACTGGTCATTAGACTGACTGGTCATTAGGGAGAGACTGGTCATTAGGGAGAGACTGGTTATTAGACTGACTGGTCATTAGGGAGAGACTGGTCATTAGACTGACTGGTCATAAGGGAGAGACTGGTTATTAGACTGACTGGTCATTAGGGAGAGACTGGTTATTAGACTGACTGGTCATTATTGAGAGACTGGTTATTAGACTGACTGGTCATTAGACTAACTGGTCATTAGGGAGAGACTGGTCATTAGGGAGAGACTGGTTATTAGACTGACTGGTCATTAGGGAGAGACTGGTTATTAGACTGACTGGTCATTAGGGAGAGACTGGTTATTAGACTGACTGGTCGTTAGGGAGAGACTGGTTATTAGGGAGATACTGGTTATTAGACTGACTGGTCATTAGGGAGAGACTGGTCATTAGGGAGAGACTGGTTATTAGGACTGACTGGTCATTAGGGAGAGACTGGTTATTAGACTGACTGGTCATTAGGGAGAGACTGGTCATTAGGGAGAGACTGGTCATTAGGGAGAGACTGGTCATTAGGGAGAGACTGGTCATTAGGGAGAGACTGGTTATTAGACTGACTGGTCGTTAGGGAGAGACTGGTTATTAGACTGACTGGTCATTAGGGAGAGACTGGTCATTAGGGAGAGACTGGTCATTAGGGAGAGACTGGTTATTAGACTGACTGGTCGTTAGGGAGAGACTGGTTATTAGACTGACTGGTCATTAGGGAGAGACTGGTCATTAGGGAGAGACTGGTCATTAGGGAGAGACTGGTTATTAGACTGACTGGTCGTTAGGGAGAGACTGGTTATTAGACTGACTGGTCATTAGGGAGAGACTGGTCATTAGGGAGAGACTGGTTATTAGACTGACTGGTCGTTAGGGAGAGACTGGTTATTAGACTGACTGGTCATTAGGGAGAGACTGGTCATTAGGGAGAGACTGGTCATTAGGGAGAGACTGGTTATTAGACTGACTGGTTATTAGACTGACTGGTCATTAGGGAGAGACTGGTTATTAGACTGTCTGGTCATTAGGGAGAGACTGGTTATTAGACTGACTGGTCATTAGGGAGAGACTGGTCATTAGGGAGAGACTGGTCATTAGGGAGAGACTGGTTATTAGACTGACTGGTTATTAGACTGACTGGTCATTAGGGAGAGACTGGTTATTAGACTGACTGGTCATTAGGGAGAGACTGGTCATTATGGAGAGACTGGTTATTAGACTGACTGGTCATTAGGGAGAGACTGGTTATTAGGACTGACTGGTCATTAGGGAGAGACTGGTCATTAGGGAGAGACTGGTTATTAGACTGACTGGTTATTAGACTGACTGGTTATTAGACTGACTGGTCATTATGGAGAGACTGGTTATTAGACTGACTGGTCATTAGGGAGAGACTGGTCATTATGGAGAGACTGGTTATTAGACTGACTGGTCATTAGGGAGAGACTGGTCATTAGGGGAGACTGGTTATTAGACTGACTGGTCATTAGGGGAGACTGGTTATTAGGACTGACTGGTCATTAGGGAGAGACTGGTTATTAGGACTGACTGGTTATTAGCTGACTGGTCATTAGGGAGAGACTGGTCTTATGGGAGACTGGTTATTAGACTGACTGGTCATTAGGGAGAGACTGGTCATTAGGGAGAGACTGGTTATTAGACTGACTGGTTATTAGACTGACTGGTCATTAGGGAGAGACTGGTTATTAGACTGACTGGTCATTAGGGAGAGACTGGTTATTAGACTGACTGGTCATTAGGGAGAGACTGGTCATTAGGGAGAGACTGGTCATTAGGGAGAGACTGGTTATTAGACTGACTGGTTATTAGACTGACTGGTCATTAGGGAGAGACTGGTTATTAGACTGACTGGTCATTAGGGAGAGACTGGTCATTATGGAGAGACTGGTCATTAGGGAGAGACTGGTTATTAGACTGACTGATCATTAGGGAGAGACTGGTTATTAGACTGACTGGTCATTAGGAGAGACTGGTTATTAGACTGACTGGTCATTAGGAGAGACTGGTTATTAGGAGAGACTGGTCATTAGGGGAGACTGGTCATTAGGGAGAGACTGGTTATTAGACTGACTGGTCATTAGGGAGAGACTGGTTATTAGACTGACTGGTCATTAGGGAGAGACTGGTTATTAGACTGACTGGTCATTAGGGAGAGACTGGTCATTAGGGAGAGACTGGTTATTAGACTGACTGGTCATTAGGGAGAGACTGGTTATTAGACTGACTGGTCTGGGGACTGGTCATTAGGGAGAGACTGGTCATTAGGAGAGACTGGTCATTAGGGAGAGACTGGTTATTAGACTGACTGGTCGTTAGGGAGAGACTGGTTATTAGACTGACTGGTCATTAGGGAGAGACTGGTCATTAGGGAGAGACTGGTTATTAGACTGACTGGTCGTTAGGGAGAGACTGGTTATTAGACTGACTGGTCATTAGGGAGAGACTGGTCATTAGGGAGAGACTGGTCATTAGGGAGAGACTGGTTATTAGACTGACTGGTCGTTAGGGGAGAGACTGGTTATTAGACTGACTGGTCATTAGGGAGAGACTGGTCATTAGGGAGAGACTGGTTATTAGACTGACTGGTTTTAGACTGACTGGTCGTTAGGGAGAGACTGGTTATTAGACTGACTGGTCGTTAGGGAGAGACTGGTCATTAGAGAGACTGGTCATTAGGGAGAGACTGGTCATTAGGGAGAGACTGGTTATTAGACTGACTGGTCGTTAGGGAGAGACTGGTTATTAGACTGACTGGTCATTAGGGAGAGACTGGTCATTAGGGAGAGACTGGTTATTAGACTGACTGGTCATTAGGGAGAGACTGGTTATTAGACTGACTGGTCATTAGGGAGAGACTGGTCATTATGGAGAGACTGGTTATTAGACTGACTGGTCATTAGGGAGAGACTGGTCATTAGGGAGAGACTGGTTATTAGACTGACTGGTCATTAGGGAGAGACTGGTTATTAGACTGACTGGTCGTTAGGGAGAGACTGGTTATTGACTGACTGGTCATTAGGGAGAGACTGGTCATTAGGGAGAGACTGGTCATTAGGGAGAGACTGGTTATTAGACTGACTGGTCGTTAGGTAGAGACTGGTTATTAGACTGACTGGTCATTAGGGAGAGACTGGTCATTAGGGAGAGACTGGTCATTAGGGGAGACTGGTTATTAGACTGACTGGTTATTAGACTGACTGGTCATTAGGGAGAGACTGGTTATTAGACTGACTGGTCATTAGGAAGAGCCTGGTCATTAGGGAGAGACTGGTTATTAGACTGACTGGTTATTAGACTGACTGGTCATTAGGGAGAGACTGGTTATTAGACTGACTGGTCATTAGGGAGAGACTGGTTATTAGACTGACTGGTCATTAGGGAGAGACTGGTCATTAGGGAGAGACTGGTTATTAGACTGACTGGTTATTAGACTGACTGGTCATTAGGGAGAGACTGGTTATTAGACTGACTGGTCATTAGGGAGAGACTGGTCATTATGGAGAGACTGGTTATTAGACTGACTGGTCATTAGGGAGAGACTGGTTATTAGACTGACTGGTCATTAGGGAGAGACTGGTCATTAGGGAGAGACTGGTTATTAGACTGACTGGTTGTTAGACTGACTGGTCATTAGGGAGAGACTGGTTATTAGACTGACTGGTCATTAGGGAGAGACTGGTCATTATGGAGAGACTGGTTATTAGACTGACTGGTCATTAGGGAGAGACTGGTCATTAGGAGAGACTGGTTATTAGACTGACTGGTCATTAGGGAGAGACTGGTTATTAGACTGACTGGTCGTTAGGGAGAGACTGGTTATTAGACTGACTGGTCATTAGGGAGAGACTGGTCATTAGGGAGAGACTGGTCATTAGGGAGAGACTGGTTATTAGACTGACTGGTCGTTAGGGGAGACTGGTTATTAGACTGACTGGTCATTAGGGAGAGACTGGTCATTAGGGGAGACTGGTCATTAGGGAGAGACTGGTTATTAGACTGACTGGTTATTAGACTGACTGGTCATTAGGGAGAGACTGGTTATTAGACTGACTGGTCATTAGGAAGAGCCTGGTCATTAGGGGAGACTGGTTATTAGACTGACTGGTTATTAGACTGACTGGTCATTAGGGAGAGACTGGTTATTAGACTGACTGTTCATTAGGGAGAGACTGGTCATTAGGGAGAGACTGGTTATTAGACTGACTGGTCATTAGGGAGAGACTGGTTATTAGACTGACTGGTCATTAGGGAGAGACTGGTCATTAGGGAGAGACTGGTTATTAGACTGACTGGTTATTAGACTGACTGGTCATTAGGGAGAGACTGGTTATTAGACTGACTGGTCATTAGGGAGAGACTGGTCATTATGGAGAACTGGTTATTAGACTGACTGGTCATTAGGGAGAGACTGGTTATTAGACTGACTGGTCATTAGGGAGAGACTGGTTATTAGACTGACTGGTTATTAGGGAGAGACTGGTTATTAGGGAGAGACTGGTTATTAGACTGACTGGTCATTAGGGAGAGACTGGTTATTAGGAGAGACTGGTCATTAGGGAGAGACTGGTCATTAGACTGACTGGTCATTAGGGAGAGACTGGTCATTAGGGAGAGACTGGTTATTAGACTGACTGGTCATTAGGGAGAGACTGGTCATTAGACTGACTGGTCATAAGGGAGAGACTGGTTATTAGACTGACTGGTCATTAGGGAGAGACTGGTTATTAGACTGACTGGTCATTATTGAGAGACTGGTTATTAGACTGACTGGTCATTAGACTAACTGGTCATTAGGGAGAGACTGGTTATTAGACTGACTGGTCATTAGGGAGAGACTGGTTATTAGACTGACTGGTCATTAGGGAGAGACTGGTTATTAGACTGACTGGTCATTAGGGAGAGACTGGTTATTAGACTGACTGGTCGTTAGGGAGAGACTGGTTATTAGGGAGATACTGGTTATTAGACTGACTGGTCATTAGGGAGAGACTGGTCATTAGGGAGAGACTGGTTATTAGACTGACTGGTCATTAGGGAGAGACTGGTTATTAGACTGACTGGTCATTAGGGAGAGACTGGTCATTAGGGAGAGACTGGTCATTAGGGAGAGACTGGTCATTAGGGAGAGACTGGTCATTAGGGAGAGACTGGTTATTAGACTGACTGGTCGTTAGGGAGAGACTGGTTATTAGACTGACTGGTCATTAGGGAGAGACTGGTCATTAGGGAGAGACTGGTCATTAGGGAGAGACTGGTTATTAGACTGACTGGTCGTTAGGGAGAGACTGGTTATTAGACTGACTGGTCATTAGGGAGAGACTGGTCATTAGGGAGAGACTGGTCATTAGGGAGAGACTGGTTATTAGACTGACTGGTCGTTAGGGAGAGACTGGTTATTAGACTGACTGGTCATTAGGGAGAGACTGGTCATTAGGGAGAGACTGGTTATTAGACTGACTGGTCGTTAGGGAGAGACTGGTTATTAGACTGACTGGTCATTAGGGAGAGACTGGTCATTAGGGAGAGACTGGTCATTAGGGAGAGACTGGTTATTAGACTGACTGGTTATTAGACTGACTGGTCATTAGGGAGAGACTGGTTATTAGACTGACTGGTCATTAGGGAGAGACTGGTTATTAGACTGACTGGTCATTAGGGAGAGACTGGTCATTAGGGAGAGACTGGTCATTAGGGAGAGACTGGTTATTAGACTGACTGGTTATTAGACTGACTGGTCATTAGGGAGAGACTGGTTATTAGACTGACTGGTCGGTAGGGAGAGACTGGTCATTATGGAGAGACTGGTTATTAGACTGACTGGTCGTTAGGGAGAGACTGGTTATTAGACTGACTGGTCATTAGGGAGAGACTGGTCATTAGGGAGAGACTGGTTATTAGACTGACTGGTTATTAGACTGACTGGTTATTAGACTGACTGGTCATTATGGAGAGACTGGTTATTAGACTGACTGGTCATTAGGGAGAGACTGGTCATTATGGAGAGACTGGTTATTAGACTGACTGGTCATTAGGGAGAGACTGGTCATTAGGGAGAGACTGGTTATTAGACTGACTGGTTATTAGACTGACTGGTCATTAGGGGGAGACTGGTTATTAGACTGACTGGTCATTAGGGAGAGACTGGTCATTAGGGAGAGACTGGTTATTAGACTGACTGGTTATTAGACTGACTGGTCATTAGGGAGAGACTGGTCATTATGGAGAGACTGGTTATTAGACTGACTGGTCATTAGGGAGAGACTGGTCATTAGGGAGAGGACTGGTTATTAGACTGACTGGTTATTAGACTGACTGGTCATTAGGGAGAGACTGGTTATTAGACTGACTGGTCATTAGGGAGAGACTGGTTATTAGACTGACTGGTCATTAGGGAGAGACTGGTCATTAGGGAGAGACTGGTCATTAGGGAGAGACTGGTTATTAGACTGACTGGTTATTAGACTGACTGGTCATTAGGGAGAGACTGGTTATTAGACTGACTGGTCATTAGGGAGAGACTGGTCATTATGGAGAGACTGGTCATTAGGGAGAGACTGGTTATTAGACTGACTGGTTATTAGACTGACTGATCATTAGGGAGAGACTGGTTATTAGACTGACTGGTCATTAGGGAGAGACTGGTTATTAGACTGACTGGTCATTAGGGAGAGACTGGTCATTAGGGAGAGACTGGTTATTAGACTGACTGGTTATTAGACTGACTGGTCATTAGGGAGAGACTGGTTATTAGACTGACTGGTCATTAGGGAGAGACTGGTCATTATGGAGAGACTGGTTATTAGACTGACTTGTCATTAGGGAGAGACTGGTTATTAGACTGACTGGTCATTAGGGAGAGACTGGTTATTATGGAGAGACTGGTTATTAGACTGACTGGTCATTAGGGAGAGACTGGTTATTAGACTGACTGGTCATTAGGGAGAGACTGGTTATTAGACTGACTGGTCATTAGGGAGAGACTGGTTATTAGACTGACTGGTCATTAGGGAGAGACTGGTTATTAGACTGACTGGTCATTAGGGAGAGACTGGTTATTAGGGAGAGACTGGTTATTAGACTGACTGGTCATTAGGGAGAGACTGGTTATTAGGGAGAGACTGGTCATTAGGGAGAGACTGGTCATTAGACTGACTGGTCATTAGGGAGAGACTGGTTATTAGACTGACTGGTCATTAGGGAGAGACTGGTCATTAGGGAGAGACTGGTTATTAGACTGACTGGTCATTAGGGAGAGACTGGTCATTAGACTGACTGGTCATTAGGGAGAGACTGGTCATTAGGGAGAGACTGGTCATTAGGGAGAGACTGGTTATTAGACTGACTGGTCATTAGGGAGAGACTGGTCATTAGACTGACTGGTCATAAGGGAGAGACTGGTTATTAGACTGTCTGGTCATTAGGGAGAGACTGGTTATTAGACTGACTGGTCATTAGTGAGAGACTGGTTATTAGACTGACTGGTCATTAGGGAGAGACTGGTTATTAGACTGACTGGTCATTAGGGAGAGACTGGTTATTAGACTGACTGGTCATTAGGGAGAGACTGGTTATTAGACTGACTGGTTATTAGGGAGAGACTGGTTATTAGACTCTGGTCGTTAGGGAGAGACTGGTTATTAGGGAGAGACTGGTCATTAGGGAGAGACTGGTTATTAGACTGACTGGTCGTTAGGGAGAGACTGGTTATTAGACTGACTGGTCATTAGGGAGAGACTGGTCATTAGACTGACTGGTCATTAGGGAGAGACTGGTTATTAGACTGACTGGTCATTAGGGAGAGACTGGTCATTAGGGAGAGACTGGTTATTAGACTGACTGGTCATTAGGGAGAGACTGGTCATTAGACTGACTGGTCATTAGGGAGAGACTGGTCATTAGGGAGAGACTGGTTATTAGACTGACTGGTCATTATGGAGAGACTGGTTATTAGACTGACTGGTCATTAGGGAGAGACTGGTCATTAGACTGACTGGTCATTAGTGAGAGACTGGTCATTAGGGAGAGACTGGTCATTAGACTGACTGGTCATAAGGGAGAGACTGGTTATTAGACTGACTGGTCATTAGGGAGAGACTGGTTATTAGACTGACTGGTCATTATTGAGAGACTGGTTATTAGACTGACTGGTCATTAGACTAACTGGTCATTAGGGAGAGACTGGTTATTAGACTGACTGGTCATTAGGGAGAGACTGGTTATTAGACTGACTGGTCATTAGGGAGAGACTGGTTATTAGACTGACTGGTCATTAGGGAGAGACTGGTTATTAGACTGACTGGTCGTTAGGGAGAGACTGGTTATTAGGGAGATACTGGTTATTAGACTGACTGGTCATTAGGGAGAGACTGGTCATTAGGGAGAGACTGGTTATTAGACTGACTGGTCATTAGGGAGAGACTGGTTATTAGACTGACTGGTCATTAGGGAGAGACGGGTTATTAGACTGACTGGTCATTAGGGAGAGACTGGTCATTAGGGAGAGACTGGTCATTAGGGAGAGACTGGTTATTAGACTGACTGGTCGTTAGGGAGAGACTGGTTATTAGACTGACTGGTCATTAGGGAGAGACTGGTCATTAGGGAGAGACTGGTTATTAGACTGACTGGTCGTTAGGGAGAGACTGGTTATTAGACTGACTGGTCATTAGGGAGAGACTGGTTATTAGACTGACTGGTCATTAGGGAGAGACTGGTTATTAGACTGACTGGTTATTAGACTGACTGGTCATTAGGGAGAGACTGGTTATTAGACTGACTGGTCATTAGGGAGAGACTGGTTATTAGGGAGAGACTGGTCATTAGGGAGAGACTGGTTATTAGACTGACTGGTTATTAGACTGACTGGTCATTAGGGAGAGACTGGTTATTAGACTGACTGGTCATTAGGGAGAGACTGGTTATTAGGAGACTGGTCATTAGGGAGAGACTGGTTATTAGACTGACTGGTTATTAGACTGACTGACGTCATTAGGGAGAGACTGGTTATTAGACTGACTGGTCACTAGGGAGAGACTGGTCATTAGAGTGACTGGTCATTAGGGAGAGACTGGTCATTAGGGAGAGACTGGTTATTAGACTGACTGGTCGTTAGGGAGAGACTGGTTATTAGACTGATTGGTTATTAGACTGACTGGTCATTAGGGAGAGACTGGTCATTAGGGAGAGACTGGTTATTAGACTGACTGGTCATTAGGGAGAGACTGGTCATTAGGGAGAGACTGGTTATTAGACTGACTGGTCATTAGGGAGAGACTGGTTATTAGACTGACTGGTCTTAGGACTGGTTATTAGACTGACTGGTCATTAGGGAGAGACTGGTCATTAGGGAGAGACTGGTTATTAGACTGACTGGTCATTAGGGAGAGACTGGTCATTAGGGAGAGACTGGTTATTAGACTGACTGGTCATTAGGGAGAGACTGGTTATTAGACTGACTGGTCGTTAGGGAGAGACTGGTTATTAGACTGACTGGTCATTAGGGAGAGACTGGTCATTAGGGAGAGACTGGTCATTAGGGAGTGACTGGTTATTAGACTGACTGGTCATTAGGGAGAGACTGGTTATTAGACTGACTGGTCATTATGGAGAGACTGGTCATTAGGAGAGACTGGTCATTAGGGAGAGACTGGTTATTAGACTGACTGGTTATTAGACTGACTGGTCATTAGGGAGAGACTGGTTATTAGACTGACTGGTCGTTAGGGAGAGACTGGTTATTAGACTGACTGGTCATTAGGGAGAGACTGGTCATTAGGGAGAGACTGGTCATTAGGGAGTGACTGGTTATTAGACTGACTGGTCGTTAGGGAGAGACTGGTTATTAGACTGACTGGTCATTAGGGAGAGACTGGTCATTAGGAGAGACTGGTCATTAGGGAGAGACTGGTTATTAGACTGACTGGTTATTAGACTGACTGGTCATTAGGGAGAGACTGGTTATTAGACTGACTGGTCATTAGGGAGAGACTGGTTATTAGGGAGAGACTGGTTATTAGACTGACTGGTCATTAGGGAGAGACTGGTTATTAGACTGACTGGTCATTAGGGAGAGACTGGTCATTAGGGAGAGACTGGTTATTAGACTGACTGGTCATTAGGGAGAGACTGGTTATTAGACTGACTGGTCATTAGGGAGAGACTGGTTATTAGACTGACTGGTCATTAGGGAGAGACTGGTTATTAGACTGACTGGTCATTAGGAGAGACTGGTTATTAGAGACTTCATTAGGGAGAGACTGGTTATTAGGGACTGACTGGTCATTAGGGAGAGACTGGTCATTAGACTGACTGGTCATTAGGGAGAGACTGGTCATTAGGGAGAGACTGGTCGTTAGGGAGAGACTGGTCGTTAGGGAGAGACTGGTTATTAGGGAGAGACTGGTCATTAGGGAGAGACTGGTTATTAGACTGACTGGTCATTAGGGAGAGACTGGTTATTAGGGACTGACTGGTCATTAGGGAGAGACTGGTTATTAGACTGACTGGTTATTGGACTGACTGGTCATTAGGGAGAGACTGGTTATTAGGACTGACTGGTCATTAGGGAGAGACTGGTCATTAGAGAGACTGGTCATTAGGGAGAGACTGGTCATTAGGAGAGACTGGTTATTAGACTGACTGGTTATTAGACTGACTGGTCATTAGGGAGAGACTGGTCATTAGGGAGACTGACTGGTCATTAGGAAGACTGGTCATTAGGGAGAGACTGGTTATTAGACTGACTGGTCATTAGGGAGAGACTGGTTATTAGACTGACTGGTCATTAGGAGAGACTGGTCATTAGGGAGAGACTGGTCATTAGGGAGAGACTGGTTATTAGACTGACTGGTTATTAGACTGACTGGTCATTAGGGAGAGACTGGTCATTATGGAGAGACTGGTTATTAGACTGACTGGTCATTAGGGAGAGACTGGTCATTAGGGAGAGACTGGTTATTAGACTGACTGGTCATTAGGGAGAGACTGGTTATTAGACTGACTGGTCATTAGGGAGAGACTGGTTATTAGACTGACTGGTCATTAGGAGACTGGTTATTAGGGAGAGACTGGTTATTAGACTGACTGGTCATTAGGGAGAGACTGGTCATTAGGGAGAGACTGGTTATTAGACTGACTGGTCATTAGGGAGAGACTGGTTATTAGACTGACTGGTCATTAGGGAGAGACTGGTTATTAGACTGACTGGTCATTAGGGAGAGACTGGTTATTAGGACTGACTGGTCATTAGGGAGAGACTGGTTATTAGACTGACTGGTCGTTAGGGAGAGACTGGTTATTAGACTGACTGGTCATTAGGGAGAGACTGGTCATTAGGGAGAGACTGGTCATTAGGGAGAGACTGGTTATTAGACTGACTGGTCATTAGGGAGAGACTGGTTATTAGACTGACTGGTCATTAGGGAGAGACTGGTCATTAGGGAGAGACTGGTCATTAGGGAGACTGGTCATTAGGGAGAGACTGGTTATTAGACTGACTGGTCATTAGGGAGAGACTGGTTATTAGACTGACTGGTCATTAGGGAGAGACTGGTTATTAGGGAGAGACTGGTTATTAGACTGACTGGTCATTAGGGAGAGACTGGTTATTAGACTGACTGGTCATTAGGGAGAGACTGGTTATTAGGATGACTGGTCATTAGGAGAGACTGGTTATTAGACTGACTGGTCATTAGGGAGAGACTGGTTATTAGACTGACTGGTCATTAGGGAGAGACTGGTCATTAGGGAGACTTTATTAGACAGACTGGTTATTAGACTGACTGGTCATTAGGGAGAGACTGGTTATTAGACTGACTGGTCATTAGGGAGAGACTGGTTATTAGACTGACTGGTCATTAGGGAGAGACTGGTCATTAGGACAGACTGGTCATTAGGGAGAGACTGGTTATTGGACTGACTGGTCGTTAGGGAGAGACTGGTTATTAGACTGACTGGTCATTAGGGAGAGACTGGTCATTAGGGAGTGACTGGTCATTAGGGAGAGACTGGTTATTAGGGACTGACTGGTTATTAGACTGACTGGTCATTAGGGAGAGACTGGTTATTAGACTGACTGGTCATTAGGGAGAGACTGGTCATTAGGGAGAGACTGGTTATTAGACTGACTGGTTATTAGACTGACTGGTCATTAGGGAGAGACTGGTTATTAGACTGACTGGTCATTAGGGAGAGACTGGTCATTAGGGAGAGACTGGTTATTAGACTGACTGGTCATTAGGGAGAGACTGGTTATTAGACTGACTGGTCATTAGGGAGAGACTGGTCATTAGGGAGAGACTGGTTATTAGGACTGACTGGTTATTAGACTGACTGGTCATTAGGGAGAGACTGGTTATTAGACTGACTGGTCATTAGGGAGAGACTGGTCATTAGGGAGAGACTGGTTATTAGGGACTGACTGGTCATTAGGGAGAGACTGGTCATTAGGGAGAGACTGGTCATTAGGAGGACTGACTGGTTATTAGACTGACTGGTCATTAGGGAGAGACTGGTTATTAGACTGACTGGTCATTAGGGAGAGACTGGTCATTAGGAGAGACTGGTCATTAGACTGACTGGTTATTAGACTGACTGGTCATTAGGGAGAGACTGGTCATTAGGGAGAGACTGGTTATTAGACTGACTGGTCATTAGGGAGAGACTGGTCATTAGGGAGACTGGTTATTAGACTGAACTGGTTATTAGACTGCTGGTCATTAGGGAGAGACTGGTTATTAGACTGACTGGTCATTAGGGAGAGACTGGTTGTTAGACTGACTGGTCATTAGGAGAGACTGGTTATTAGACTGACTGGTCATTAGGGAGAGACTGGTCATTAGGGAGAGACTGGTTATTAGACTGACTGGTCATTAGGAGAGACTGGTTATTAGACTGACTGGTCATTAGGGAGAGACTGGTTATTAGGACTGACTGGTCATTAGGGAGAGACTGGTTATTAGACTGACTGGTCATTAGGACTGACTGGTCATTAGGGAGAGACTGGTTATTAGACTGACTGGTTATTAGGAGACTGGTCATTAGGGAGAGACTGGTCATTAGACTGACTGGTCATTAGACTGACTGGTCATTAGGGAGAGACTGGTCATTAGGGAGAGACTGGTCATTAGAGAGACTGGTCATTAGGGAGAGACTGGTTATTAGACGACTGGTCATTAGGGAGAGACTGGTCATTAGACTGACTGGTTATTAGACGACTGGTCATTAGGGAGAGACTGGTCATTAGGGAGAGACTGGTCATTAGGGAGAGACTGGTCATTAGGGAGAGACTGGTTATTAGACTGACTGGTCGTTAGGGAGAGACTGGTTATTAGACTGACTGGTTATTAGGAGAGACTGGTCATTAGGGAGAGACTGGTCATTAGGGAGAGACTGGTTATTAGACTGACTGGTTATTAGACTGACTGGTCATTAGGGAGAGACTGGTCATTAGGGAGAGACTGGTTATTAGACTGACTGGTCATTAGGGAGAGACTGGTCATTAGGGAGAGACTGGTTATTAGACTGACTGGTCATTAGGGAGAGACTGGTTATTAGACTGACTGGTCATTAGGGAGAGACTGGTTATTAGACTGACTGGTCATTAGGGAGAGACTGGTTATTAGGGAGACTGGTTATTAGGGACTGACTGGTCATTAGGGAGAGACTGGTCATTAGAGAGACTGGTTATTAGACTGACTGGTCATTAGGGAGAGACTGGTTATTAGACTGACTGGTCATTAAGGGAGAGACTGGTTATTAGACTGACTGGTCATTAGGAGAGACTGGTTATTAGGACTGACTGGTCATTAGGGAGAGACTGGTTATTAGACTGACTGGTCATTAGGGAGAGACTGGTTATTAGACTGACTGGTCATTAGGGAGAGACTGGTCATTAGGACTGACTGGTCATTAGGGAGAGACTGGTTATTAGACTGACTGGTCATTAGGGAGAGACTGGTTATTAGACTGACTGGTCATTAGGGAGAGACTGGTCATTAGGGAGAGACTGGTCATTAGGGAGAGACTGGTCATTAGACTGACTGGTCATAAGGGAGAGACTGGTTATTAGACTGACTGGTCATTAGGGAGAGACTGGTCATTAGGGAGAGACTGGTTATTAGACTGACTGGTCATTAGGGAGAGACTGGTTATTAGACTGACTGGTCATTAGGGAGAGACTGGTTATTAGACTGACTGGTCATTAGGAGAGACTGGTTATTAGGACTGGTCATTAGGGAGAGACTGGTTATTAGACTGACTGGTCATTAGGGAGAGACTGGTTATTAGGGAGAGACTGGTCATTAGGGAGAGACTGGTTATTAGACTGACTGGTCATTAGGGAGAGACTGGTTATTAGACTGACTGGTCATTAGGGAGAGACTGGTTATTAGACTGACTGGTCATTAGGGAGAGACTGGTTATTAGGACTGACTGGTCATTAGGGAGAGACTGGTTATTAGACTGACTGGTCATTAGGGAGAGACTGGTTATTAGACTGACTGGTCATTAGGGAGAGACTGGTCATTAGGGAGACTGGTCATTAGGAGAGACTGGTCATTAGGAGAGACTGGTTATTAGACTGACTGGTCATTAGGGAGAGACTGGTTATTAGACTGACTGGTCATTAGGGAGAGACTGGTCATTAGGAGAGACTGGTCATTAGGACAGACTGGTTATTAGACTGACTGGTCATTAGGGAGAGACTGGTCATTAGGGAGAGACTGGTTATTAGGACTGACTGGTCATTAGGGAGAGACTGGTTATTAGACTGACTGGTCATTAGGGAGAGACTGGTCATTAGAGAGACTGGTCATTAGGGAGAGACTGGTTATTAGACTGACTGGTCATTAGGGAGAGACTGGTTATTAGACTGACTGGTCATTAGGGAGAGACTGGTTATTAGACTGACTGGTCATTAGGGACAGACTGGTCATTAGGGAGAGACTGGTTATTAGACTGACTGGTCATTAGGGAGAGACTGGTCATTAGGGACTGACTGGTCATTAGGGAGAGACTGGTTATTAGACTGACTGGTCATTAGGGAGAGACTGGTTATTAGACTGACTGGTCATTAGGGAGAGACTGGTCATTAGGGAGAGACTGGTTATTAGACTGACTGGTCATTAGGGAGAGATTGGTTATTAGACTGACTGGTCATTAGGGAGAGACTGGTCATTAGAGTGACTGGTCATTAGGAGAGACTGGTCATTAGGGAGAGACTGGTTATTAGACTGACTGGTCATTAGGGAGAGACTGGTTATTAGACTGACTGGTCATTAGGGAGAGACTGGTCATTAGGGAGACGACTGGTTATTAGACTGACTGGTCATTAGGGAGAGACTGGTTATTAGACTGACTGGTCATTAGGGAGAGACTGGTTATTAGACTGACTGGTCATTAGGGAGAGACTGGTTATTAGACTGACTGGTCGTTAGGACAGACTGGTTATTAGGGAGAGACTGGTTATTAGACTGACTGGTCATTAGGGAGAGACTGGTTATTAGACTGACTGGTCGTTAGGGAGAGACTGGTCATTAGGGAGAGACTGGTTATTAGACTGACTGGTCATTAGGGAGAGACTGGTTATTAGACTGACTGGTCATTAGGGAGAGACTGGTCATTAGGACTGACTGGTCATTAGGGAGAGACTGGTCATTAGACTGACTGGTCATTAGGGAGAGACTGGTTATTAGACTGACTGGTCATTAGGGAGAGACTGGTTATTAGACTGACTGGTCATTAGGGAGAGACTGGTCATTAGGAGAGACTGGTTATTAGACTGACTGGTCATTAGGGAGAGACTGGTCATTAGACTGGTCATTAGGGAGAGACTGGTTATTAGATCATATAAGACTGGTCATTAGACTGGTATTAAGGGAGAGGCTGGTTATTACGACTGGTCATTATGGGAGAGACTGGTCATTAGACTGGTATTAAGGGAGAGGCTGGTTATTAGACTGGTCATTATGGAGAGACTGGTCATTAGACTGGTATTAAGGGAGAGGCTGGTTATTAGACTGGTCCTTATGGAGAGACTGGTCTTAGACTGGTATTAAGGGAGAGGCTGGTTATTAGACTGGTCCTTATGGAGAGACTGGTCATTAGACTGGTATTAAGGGAGAGGCTGGTTATTAGACTGGTCATTATGGCGAGAGGCTGGTCATTAGACTGGTATTAAGGGAGAGGCTGGTTATTAGACTGGTCATTATGGCGAGACTGGTCATTAGACTGGTATTAAGGGAGAGACTGGTTATTAGACTGGTCATCATGGAGAGACTGGTCATTAGACTGGTATTAATGGAGAGGCTGGTTATTAGACTGGTCATTGTGGCGAGACTGGTCATTAGGACTGGTATTAAGGGAGAGGCTGGTTATTAGACTGGTCATTATGGAGAGACTGGTCATTAGACTGGTATTAAGGGAGAGGCTGGTTATTAGACTGGTCATTATGGAGAGACTGGTCATTAGACTGGTATTAAGGGAGAGGCTGGTTATTAGACTGGTCCTTATGGAGAGACTGGTCATTAGACTGGTATTAAGGGAGAGGCTGGTTATTAGACTGGTCCTTGTGGAGAGACTGGTCATTAGACTGGTATTAAGGGAGAGGCTGGTTATTAGACTGGTCCTTATGGAGAGACTGGTCATTAGACTGGTATTAAGGGAGAGGCTGGTTATTAGACTGGTCATTATGGCGAGACTGGTCATTAGGGGTCCTGCAGAGTAGTGACATTTAGAAGGGGAGAATGATGGGAATTCTTCATTGTAGTTTGGATGGATGTTCAATGAAATATACACTGGACAGAGCCCATTGTGGTGTGGATGGATGGATGTTCAATGTAATATACACTGGACAGATCCCATTGTGGTGTGGATGGATGGATGTTCAATGAAATATACACTGGACAGAGCCCATTGTGGTGTGGATGGATGTTCAATGTAATATACACTAGACAGAGCCCATTGTGGTGTGGATGGATGTTCAATGTAATATACACTGGACAGAGCCCATTGTGGTGTGGATGGATGTTCAATGTAATATACACTGGACAGAGCCCATTGTGGTGTGGATGGATGGATGTTCAATGTAATATACACTGGACAGATCCCAGTGTGGTGTGGATGGATGGATGTTCAATGTAATATACACTGGACAGAGCCCATTGTGGTGTGGATGGATGGATGTTCAATGAAATATACACTGGACAGAGCCCATTGTGGTGTGGATGGATGTTCAATGTAATATACACTAGACAGAGCCCATTGTGGTGTGGATGGATGTTCAATGTAATATACACTGGACAGAGCCCATTGTGGTGTGGATGGATGTTCAATGTAATATACACTGGACAGAGCCCATTGTGGTGTGGATGGATGGATGTTCAATGTAATATACACTGGACAGAGCCCATTGTGGTGTGGATGGATGGATGTTCAATGTAATATACACTGGACAGAGCCCATTGTGGTGTGGATGACTGCATGTGTGTGTGTGTGTGCATAGATCAATGTGTGTTTGCGTGTGTCTGTGTGTATGTTTACAAACTGGGGACTTTCCTCTGATTGTACCCATTCATCCACACGCTGTAACGACCCCGGCCAACCACTTCTGTCAGCGCTGAAGGGAGCTGAAGGTCACCCCGGCTGTTCAGAGCTATCAAACAACCTGACATGTGTCCCCCCTCTCTCTGTCATTCTTTCTCTCACTCTCTTTCCTCCTCTCTCCCTCTTTCTCTCTCTCTGTCTCACTCTCTCGTGAGATACTGCAGAGTGCTGATCCAGACCCTTCATCTGCTTGCCGGCTACGGCACATGTTCCAGTCTCTCCAGTTATCAGGCTTTAGTGTCTAACTGATCTCCTTAAAGAGTGTGACCCAGTCATCCTGAACACCTCTCCGTTTCACTTGGTTTCATTAGGACACTATTCACTTAGCTTTATGTGCTTCGGATGACATTTGAGGTGAAAAATCTGGTTCTCTCTCTCTGTCTCTCTCTGTCTCTCTCTCTCTCTCTCTCTCTCTCTCTCTCTCTCTCTCTCTGTCTCTGTCTCTGTCTCTATGTGTGTGTGTGTGTGTTTATTTGTACATTGTGTCAGCGAGGTGTGAGTGAGTACCACAGACAACTGTCTCTGAGAGTACGCTTCCTTGTTTGCCCTGCGTTTACTGCCGTGTACACAAAGAGCCCCTTCCAGCTGTCTTGTCACCACGCCATTTGCATCCATGTTGGTGAATACATTGACAAGCACTGTAATATGTATGGCTGCCACCCCCCAGGTTACACATACATATGGAAGTGGTTTGTTAATCCCACTGAAGTGAAGTGGGGGGATTTGCTCCAGTAACCATCCTACCTCGCGGTTAGCTCTTTGTTTTACCACGTTGAAAACACAGTGCCATGGGATTGAAACAGAGAAAGACAATTTGCTTAACCAGCGTCCAGCTTTTTTCTCCCGAGGTGGTCCTTGCATTTTTTACCTCTTTTTACTCCTCTGCCGGGAGACTGAAGAGGTTAGCGAGAGAAGAAAGTCCTCTTCTTTTGGTTATTTATTTATTCATGGAACCATTTAATATTCATGATTTTTCCAGGACTATCTGGCTGCGGAGGGGAATTTACTGCTCTGCAGGTGACGGACTGGGGACAAAATCACGTTTTAGCTCCATTGAGCTTTGTGGATGAAGGGAAGGGGGAAAAAAGAGAGGGGAGGGAGAAAGAGGAGGGTTTATGTGCTCTCCAGTAAACGGGAGGTAGGCCTGTAAGGTGACAGGCTGTGTTTATTACTGATCTATCAGCCGGTTAATAGGTAGAGGAGAGTGGAGCAGAGCAGCTCATATAGAGGCCAGGCTGTAACTGCATGGCAGGCAGAGAGTGAGCTCTCAGCAGTGGTCTGGATTCATAGTACTACTCTGGCAGACCCAGTCTTCAAGGTTGCTTCCACAGTCCCAAAAGAATAACCCCATCGCTTTCTCTACATTCTCGACCGACATTCTCTCCCAGACTTTATTTTCAGTTTCCCCCTCTCCCTCGTATAACAGGCAGAGAGCTCTTAACAATGGGACTCAATGATAGTACTATTCTAACAGAATCAATGATGGTACTACTCTAACAGAGCCAATGATGGTACTACTCTAACAGAGCCAATGATGGTACTACTCTAACAGAGCCAATGATGGTACTACTCTAACAGAGCCAATGATGGTACCACTCTAACAGAACCAATGATGGTACCACTAACAGAACCAATGATGGTACTACTCTAACAGAACCAATGATAGTACCACTAACAGAACCAATGATAGTACCACTAACAGAACCAATGATAGTACTACTCTAACAATACCAATGATAATACTTCCCTAACAGAACCCATGATGGTACTACTTACGTAACCAATGACAGTACCACTAACAGAACCAATGACAGTACCACTAACAGAACCCATGATAGTACTACTCTAACAGAACCAATGATAGTACTACCCTAACAATACCAATGATAGTACTACCCTAACTATACCAATGATAGTACTACTAACAGAACCTGTGATAGTACTACTAACAGAACCCGTGATAGTACTACCCTAACAAAACCCATGATAGTACTACACTTACAGAACCCGTGATGGTACTACCCTAATAGAACCTGTGATAGTACTACCCTAACAGAACCTGTGATGGTACTACCCTAACAGAACCTGTGATAGTACTACCCTAACAGAACCTGTGATGGTACTACCCTAACAGAACCTGTGATAGTACTACCCTAACAGAACCTGTGATAGTACTACCCTAACAGAACCTGTGATAGTACTACCTAACAGAACCTGTGATAGTACTACTAACAGAACCTGTGTTAGTACTACTAACAGAACCTGTGATAGTACTACTAACATAACACAACCTGTGATAGTACTACCCTAACACAACCTGTGATAGTACTACCCTAACAGAACCTGTGTTAGTACTACCCTAACAGAACCTGTGATAGTACTACCCTAACAGAACCTGTGATAGTACTACCCTAACAGAACCTGTGATAGTACTACCCTAACAGAACCTGTGATAGTACTACCCTAACAGAACCTGTGATAGTACTACCCTAACAGAACCTGTGATAGTACTACCCTAACAGAACCTGTGATAGTACTACCCTAACAGAACCTGTGTTAGTAGTACTAACAGAACCTGTGTTAGTAGTACTAACAGAACCTGTGATAGTACTACTAACAGAACCTGTGTTAGTAGTACTAACAGAACCTGTGATAGTACTACTAACAGAACCTGTGATAGTACTACTAACATAACACAACCTGTGATAGTACTACCCTAACAGAACCTGTGATGGTACTACCCTAACACAACCTGTGATGGTACTACCCTAACACAACCTGTGATGGTACTACCCTAACCAACCTGTGATAGTACTACTAACATAACACAACCTGTGATAGTACTACCCTAACAGAACCTGTGATGGTACTACCCTAACACAACCTGTGATGGTACTACCCTAACAGAACCTGTGATGGTACTACCCTAACACAACCTGTGATAGTACTACTAACATAACACAACCTGTGATAGTACTACCCTAACACAACCTGTGATAGTACTACTAACATAACACAACCTGTGATAGTACTACCCTAACAGAACCTGTGATAGTACTACTAACAGAACCTGTAATAGTACTACTAACAGAACCTGTGATAGTACTACTAACAGAACCTGTGTTAGTAGTACTAACAGAACCTGTGTTAGTACTACTAACAGAACCTGTGTTAGTACTACCTAACAGAACCTGTGTTAGTAGTACTAACAGAACCTGTGTTAGTAGTACTAACAGAACCTGTGATAGTACTACTAACAGAACCTGTGTTAGTAGTACTAACAGAACCTGTGATAGTACTACTAACAGAACCTGTGATAGTACTACTAACATAACACAACCTGTGATAGTACTACCCTAACAGAACCTGTGATGGTACTACCCTAACACAACCTGTGATGGTACTACCCTAACACAACCTGTGATGGTACTACCCTAACCAACCTGTGATGGTACTACCCTAACACAACCTGTGATGGTACTACCCGAACAGAACCTGTGATAGTACTACCCTAACACAACACAACCTGTGATAGTACTACTAACATAACACAACCTGTGATAGTACTACTAACATAACACAACCTGTGATAGTACTACCCTAACAGAACCTGTGATGGTACTACCCTAACCAACCTGTGATGGTACTACCCTAACCAACCTGTGATGGTACTACCCTAACACAACCTGTGATAGTACTACCCTAACAGAACCTGTGATGGTACTACCCTAACACAACCTGTTATGGTACTACCCTAACAGAACCTGTGATAGTACTACCCTAACACAACACAACCTGTGATAGTACTACTAACATAACACAACATGTGATAGTACTACTAACATAACACAACCTGTGATGGTACTACCCTAACACAACCTGTGATGGTACTACCCTAACACAACCTGTGATGGTACTACCCTAACACAACCTGTGATGGTACTACCCTAACAGAACCTGTGATGGTACTACCCTAACAGAACCTGTGATGGTACTACCCTAACACAACCTGTGATGGTACTACCCTAACACAACCTGTGATGGTACTACCCTAACTCAACCTGTGATGGTACTACCCTAACACAACCTGTGATGGTACTACCCTAACACAACCTGTGATGGTACTACCCTAACACAACCTGTGATGGTACTACCCTAACGGAACCTGTGATAGTACTACCCTAACGGAACCCGTGATGGTACTACCCTAACAGAACCCGTGATGGTACTACCCTAACAGAACCCGTGATGGTACTACCCTAACAGAACCTGTGATAGTACTACCCTAACAGAACCTGTGAGGGTACTACCCTAACAGAACCTGTGATAGTACTACCCTAACAGAACCTGTGATAGTACTACCCTAACAGAACCTGTGATAGTACTACCCTAACAGAACCTGTGATAGTACTACTAACAGAACCTGTGATAGTACTACTAACAGAACCTGTGTTAGTAGTGCTAACAGAACCTGTGATAGTACTACTAACAGAACCTGTGATAGTACTACTAACAGAACCTGTGATAGTACTACTAACAGAACCTGTGTTAGTACTACTAACAGAACCTGTGATAGTACTACTAACAGAACCTGTGATAGTACTACTAACAGAACCTGTGATAGTACTACTAACAGAACCTGTGATAGTACTACTAACAGAACCTGTGATAGTACTACTAACATAACACAACCTGTGATAGTACTACTAACATAACACAACCTGTGATAGTACTACTAACATAACACAACCTGTGATAGTACTACTAACATAACACAACCTGTGATAGTACTACTAACATAACACAACCTGTGATAGTACTACCCTAACTCAACCTGTGATAGTACTACCCTAACAGAACCTGTGATGGTACTACCCTAACAGAACCTGTGATAGTACTACTAACATAACACAACCTGTGATGGTACTACCCTAACACAACCTGTGATGGTACTACCCTAACACAACCTGTGATGGTACTACCCTAACACAACCTGTGATGGTACTACCCTAACAGAACCTGTGATGGTACTACCCTAACACAACCTGTGATAGTACTACTAACATAACACAACCTGTGATGGTGCTACCCTAACAGAACCTGTGATAGTACTACTAACATAACACAACCTGTGATGGTACTACCCTAACACAACCTGTGATAGTACTACTAACATAACACAACCTGTGATGGTACTACCCTAACCAACCTGTGATGGCACTACCCTAACCCAACCTGTGATGGTACTACCCTAACAGAACCTGTGATAGTACTACTAACATAACACAACCTGTGATGGTACTACCCTAACACAACCTGTGATGGTACTACCATAACACAACCTGTGATGGTACTACCCTAACATAACCTGTGATAGTACTACCCTAACACAACCTATGATACTACTACCCTAACACAACCTGTGATAGTACTACCCTAACGCAACCTGTGATAGTACTACTAACATAACACAACCTGTGATAGTACTACTAACATAACACAACCTGTGATGGTACTACCCTAACAGAACCTGTGATGGTACTACCCTAACACAACCTGTGATGGTACTACCCTAACTCAACCTGTGATGGTACTACCCTAACATAACCTGTGATAGTACTACCCTAACACAACCTGTGATAGTACTACCCTAACACAACCTGTGATAGTACTACCCTAACACAACCTGTGATGGTACTACCCTAACACAACCTGTGATGGTACTACCCTAACAGAACCTGTGATGGTAGTACCCTAACACAACCTGTGATGGTAGTACCCTAACACAACCTGTGATGGTACTACCCTAACGCAACCTGTGATGGTACTACCCTAACGCAACCTGGGATGGTACTACCTAACACAACCTGGGATGGTACTACCCCTAACGCAACCTGTGATGGTACTACCCTAACAGAACCTGTGATGGTACTACCCTAACAGAACCTGTGATGGTACTACCCTAACAGAACCTGTGATGGTACTACCCTAACAGAACCTGTGATGGTACTACCCTAACACAACCTGTGATGGTACTACCCTAACAGAACCTGTGATGGTACTACCCTAACAGAACCTGTGATGGTACTACCCTAGCACAACCTGTGATGGTACTACCCTAGCACAACCTGTGATGGTACTACCCTAACACAACCTGTGATGGTACTACCCTAACACAACCTGTGATGGTACTACCCTAACAGAACCTGTGATGGTACTACCCTAACACAACCTGTGATGGTACTACCCTAACAGAACCTGTGATGGTACTACCCTAACAGAACCTGTGATAGTACTACTAACATAACACAACCTGTGATGGTACTACCCTAACGCAACCTGTGATGGTACTACCCTAACAGAACCTGTGATGGTAGTACCTAACACAACCTGTGATGGTAGTACCCTAACACAACCTGTGATGGTACTACCCTAACGCAACCTGTGATGGTACTACCCTAACGCAACCTGGGATGGTACTACCCTAACGCAACCTGGGATGGTACTACCCTAACGCAACCTGGGATGGTACTACCCTAACAGAACCTGTGATGGTACTACCCTAACAGAACCTGTGATGGTACTACCCTAACAGAACCTGTGATGGTACTACCCTAACACAACCTGTGATGGTACTACCCTAACAGAACCTGTGATGGTACTACCCTAGCACAACCTGTGATGGTACTACCCTAACACAACCTGTGATGGTACTACCCTAACAGAACCTGTGATGGTACTACCCTAACACAACCTGTGATGGTACTACCCTAACAGAACCTGTGATGGTACTACCCTAACAGAACCTGTGATAGTACTACTAACATAACACAACCTGTGATGGTACTACCCTAACACAACCTGTGATAGTACTACCCTAACACAACCTGTGATGGTACTACCCTAACACAACCTGTGATGGTACTACCCTAACAGAACCTGTGATGGTACTACCCTAACACAACCTGTGATGGTACTACCCTAACAGAACCTGTGATGGTACTACCCTAACAGAACCTGTGATAGTACTACTAACATAACACAACCTGTGATGGTACTACCCTAACACAACCTGTGATAGTACTACCCTAACACAACCTGTGATAGTACTACCCTAACGCAACCTGTGATAGTACTACCCTAACGCAACCTGTGATGGTACTACCCTAACACAACCTGTGATGGTACTACCCTAACAGAACCTGTGATGGTACTACCCTAACACAACCTGTGATGGTACTACCCTAACACAACCTGTGATGGTACTACCCTAACAGAACCTGTGATGGTACTACCCTAACAGAACCTGTGATAGTACTACTAACATAACACAACCTGTGATGGTACTACCCTAACGCAACCTGTGATGGTACTACCCTAACAGAACCTGTGATGGTAGTACCCTAACACAACCTGTGATGGTAGTACCCTAACACAACCTGTGATGGTACTACCCTAACGCAACCTGTGATGGTACTACCCTAACGCAACCTGGGATGGTACTACCCTAACGCAACCTGGGATGGTACTACCCTAACGCAACCTGGGATGGTACTACCCTAACAGAACCTGTGATGGTACTACCCTAACAGAACCTGTGATGGTACTACCCTAACAGAACCTGTGATGGTACTACCCTAACACAACCTGTGATGGTACTACCCTAACAGAACCTGTGATGGTACTACCCTAGCACAACCTGTGATGGTACTACCCTAACACAACCTGTGATGGTACTACCCTAACAGAACCTGTGATGGTACTACCCTAACACAACCTGTGATGGTACTACCCTAACAGAACCTGTGATGGTACTACCCTAACAGAACCTGTGATAGTACTACTAACATAACACAACCTGTGATGGTACTACCCTAACAGAACCTGTGATGGTACTACCCTAACAGAACCTGTGATGGTACTACCCTAACAGAACCTGTGATAGTACTACTAACATAACACAACCTGTGATGGTACTACCCTAACACAACCTGTGATAGTACTACTAACATAACACAACCTGTGATGGTACTACCCTAACAGAACCTGTGATAGTACTAGTCTAACAGAGCCGGTGACGGTACTACTAACAGAACCGGTGACGGTATTAGTCTAACAGAGCCTGTGACGGTACTAGTCTAACAGAGCTGGTGACGGTACTAGTCTAACAGAACCGGTGACGGTACTAGTCTAACAGAACCGGTGACGGTACTAGTCTAACAGAGCCGGTGACGGTACTAGTCTAACAGAACCGGTGACGGTACTAGTCTAACAGAACCGGTGACGGTACTAGTCTAACAGAACCGGTGACGGTACTAGTCTAACAGAACCTGTGTCGGTACTACTAACAGAGCCGGTGTCGGTACTAGTCTAACAGAGCCTGTGACGGTACTAGTCTAACAGAACCGGTGACGGTACTACTAACAGAACCGGTGTCGGTACTACTCTAACAGAACCGGTGTCGGTACTACTAACAGAGCCGGTGTCGGTACTAGTCTAACAGAGCCTGTGACGGTACTAGTCTAACAGAGCCTGTGACGGTACTAGTCTAACAGAGCCGGTGACGGTACTAGTCTAACAGAGCCGGTGACGGTACTAGTCTAACAGAGCCGGTGACGGTACTAGTCTAACAGAACCGGTGTCGGTACTAGTCTAACAGAGACGGTGACGGTACTAGTCTAACAGAGCCCGTGACGGTACTAGTCTAACAGAGCCCGTGACGGTACTAGTCTAACAGAGCCGGTGTCGGTACTAGTCTAACAGAGCCGGTGACGGTACTACCCTAACACAACCTGTGATGGTACTACCCTAACAGAACCTGTGATGGTACTACCCTAACAGAACCTGTGATGGTACTACCCTAACACAACCTGTGATAGTACTACTAACATAACAGAACCTGTGATAGTACTACTAACATAACACAACCTGTGATAGTACTACCCTAACCAACCTGTGATAGTACTACCCTAACAGAACCTGTGATAGTACTACTAACATAACACAACCTGTGATAGTACTACTAACATAACACAACCTGTGATGGTACTACCCTAACACAACCTGTGATAGTACTACTAACATAACACAACCTGTGATGGTACTACCCTAACACAACCTGTGATAGTACTACTAACATAACACAACCTGTGATAGTACTACTAACATAACACAACCTGTGATGGTACTACCCTAACACAACCTGTGATAGTACTACCCTAACACAACCTGTGATAGTACTACTAACATAACACAACCTGTGATGGTACTACCCTAACACAACCTGTGATGGTACTACCCTAACACAACCTGTGATAGTACTACTAACATAACACAACCTGTGATGGTACTACCCTAACACAACCTGTGATAGTACTACTAACATAACACAACCTGTGATGGTACTACCCTAACACAACCTGTGATAGTACTACTAACATAACACAACCTGCGATGGTACTACCCTAACCAACCTGTGATGGTACTACCCTAACAGAACCTGTGATGGTACTACCCTAACAGAACCTGTGATGGTACTACCCTAACAGAACCTGTGATAGTACTACTAACATAACACAACCTGTGATGGTACTACCCTAACAGAACCTGTGATAGTACTACCCTAACACAACCTGTGATAGTACTACTAACATAACACAACCTGTGATGGTACTACCCTAACACAACCTGTGATAGTACTACTAACATAACACAACCTGTGATGGTACTACCCTAACCAACCTGTGATAGTACTACTAACATAACACAACCTGTGATAGTACTACCCTAACTCAACCTGTGATAGTACTACTAACATAACACAACCTGTGATGGTACTACCCTAACAGAACCTGTGATAGTACTACTAACATAACACAACCTGTGATAGTACTACTAACATAACACAACCTGTGATGGTACTACCCTAACACAACCTGTGATGGTACTACCCTAACACAACCTGTGATGGTACTACCCTAACACAACCTGTGATAGTACTACTAACATAACACAACCTGTGATAGTACTACCCTAACACAACCTGTGATGGTACTACCCTAACACAACCTGTGATGGTACTACCCTAACAGAACCTGTGATGGTACTACCCTAACACAACCTGTGATAGTACTACTAACATAACACAACCTGTGATAGTACTACCCTAACACAACCTGTGATAGTACTACTAACATAACACAACCTGTGATAGTACTACCCTAACAGAACCTGTGATAGTACTACTAACAGAACCTGTAATAGTACTACTAACAGAACCTGTGATAGTACTACTAACAGAACCTGTGTTAGTAGTACTAACAGAACCTGTGTTAGTACTACTAACAGAACCTGTGTTAGTAGTACTAACAGAACCTGTGATAGTACTACTAACAGAACCTGTGTTAGTAGTACTAACAGAACCTGTGTTAGTAGTACTAACAGAACCTGTGATAGTACTACTAACAGAACCTGTGTTAGTAGTACTAACAGAACCTGTGATAGTACTACTAACAGAACCTGTGATAGTACTACTAACATAACACAACCTGTGATAGTACTACCCTAACAGAACCTGTGATGGTACTACCCTAACACAACCTGTGATGGTACTACCCTAACACAACCTGTGATGGTACTACCCTAACCAACCTGTGATGGTACTACCCTAACACAACCTGTGATGGTACTACCCGAACAGAACCTGTGATAGTACTACCCTAACACAACACAACCTGTGATAGTACTACTAACATAACACAACCTGTGATAGTACTACTAACATAACACAACCTGTGATAGTACTACCCTAACAGAACCTGTGATGGTACTACCCTAACCAACCTGTGATGGTACTACCCTAACCAACCTGTGATGGTACTACCCTAACACAACCTGTGATAGTACTACCCTAACAGAACCTGTGATGGTACTACCCTAACACAACCTGTTATGGTACTACCCTAACAGAACCTGTGATAGTACTACCCTAACACAACACAACCTGTGATAGTACTACTAACATAACACAACATGTGATAGTACTACTAACATAACACAACCTGTGATGGTACTACCCTAACACAACCTGTGATGGTACTACCCTAACACAACCTGTGATGGTACTACCCTAACACAACCTGTGATGGTACTACCCTAACAGAACCTGTGATGGTACTACCCTAACAGAACCTGTGATGGTACTACCCTAACACAACCTGTGATGGTACTACCCTAACACAACCTGTGATGGTACTACCCTAACTCAACCTGTGATGGTACTACCCTAACACAACCTGTGATGGTACTACCCTAACACAACCTGTGATGGTACTACCCTAACACAACCTGTGATGGTACTACCCTAACGGAACCTGTGATAGTACTACCCTAACGGAACCCGTGATGGTACTACCCTAACAGAACCCGTGATGGTACTACCCTAACAGAACCCGTGATGGTACTACCCTAACAGAACCTGTGATAGTACTACCCTAACAGAACCTGTGAGGGTACTACCCTAACAGAACCTGTGATAGTACTACCCTAACAGAACCTGTGATAGTACTACCCTAACAGAACCTGTGATAGTACTACCCTAACAGAACCTGTGATAGTACTACTAACAGAACCTGTGATAGTACTACTAACAGAACCTGTGTTAGTAGTGCTAACAGAACCTGTGATAGTACTACTAACAGAACCTGTGATAGTACTACTAACAGAACCTGTGATAGTACTACTAACAGAACCTGTGTTAGTACTACTAACAGAACCTGTGATAGTACTACTAACAGAACCTGTGATAGTACTACTAACAGAACCTGTGATAGTACTACTAACAGAACCTGTGATAGTACTACTAACAGAACCTGTGATAGTACTACTAACATAACACAACCTGTGATAGTACTACTAACATAACACAACCTGTGATAGTACTACTAACATAACACAACCTGTGATAGTACTACTAACATAACACAACCTGTGATAGTACTACTAACATAACACAACCTGTGATAGTACTACCCTAACAGAACCTGTGATAGTACTACTAACAGAACCTGTGATGGTACTACCCTAACAGAACCTGTGATAGTACTACTAACATAACACAACCTGTGATGGTACTACCCTAACACAACCTGTGATGGTACTACCCTAACACAACCTGTGATGGTACTACCCTAACACAACCTGTGATGGTACTACCCTAACACAACCTGTGATGGTACTACCCTAACACAACCTGTGATAGTACTACTAACATAACACAACCTGTGATGGTGCTACCCTAACAGAACCTGTGATAGTACTACTAACATAACACAACCTGTGATGGTACTACCCTAACACAACCTGTGATAGTACTACTAACATAACACAACCTGTGATGGTACTACCCTAACCAACCTGTGATGGCACTACCCTAACCCAACCTGTGATGGTACTACCCTAACAGAACCTGTGATAGTACTACTAACATAACACAACCTGTGATGGTACTACCCTAACACAACCTGTGATGGTACTACCATAACACAACCTGTGATGGTACTACCTAACATAACCTGTGATAGTACTACCCTAACACAACCTATGATACTACTACCCTAACACAACCTGTGATAGTACTACCCTAACGCAACCTGTGATAGTACTACTAACATAACACAACCTGTGATAGTACTACTAACATAACACAACCTGTGATGGTACTACCCTAACAGAACCTGTGATGGTACTACCCTAACACAACCTGTGATGGTACTACCCTAACTCAACCTGTGATGGTACTACCCTAACATAACCTGTGATAGTACTACCCTAACACAACCTGTGATAGTACTACCCTAACACAACCTGTGATAGTACTACCCTAACACAACCTGTGATGGTACTACCCTAACACAACCTGTGATGGTACTACCCTAACAGAACCTGTGATGGTAGTACCCTAACACAACCTGTGATGGTAGTACCCTAACACAACCTGTGATGGTACTACCCTAACGCAACCTGTGATGGTACTACCCTAACGCAACCTGGGATGGTACTACCCTAACACAACCTGGGATGGTACTACCCTAACGCAACCTGTGATGGTACTACCCTAACAGAACCTGTGATGGTACTACCCTAACAGAACCTGTGATGGTACTACCCTAACAGAACCTGTGATGGTACTACCCTAACAGAACCTGTGATGGTACTACCCTAACACAACCTGTGATGGTACTACCCTAACAGAACCTGTGATGGTACTACCCTAACAGAACCTGTGATGGTACTACCCTAGCACAACCTGTGATGGTACTACCCTAGCACAACCTGTGATGGTACTACCCTAACACAACCTGTGATGGTACTACCCTAACACAACCTGTGATGGTACTACCCTAACAGAACCTGTGATGGTACTACCCTAACACAACCTGTGATGGTACTACCCTAACAGAACCTGTGATGGTACTACCCTAACAGAACCTGTGATAGTACTACTAACATAACACAACCTGTGATGGTACTACCCTAACGCAACCTGTGATGGTACTACCCTAACAGAACCTGTGATGGTAGTACCCTAACACAACCTGTGATGGTAGTACCCTAACACAACCTGTGATGGTACTACCCTAACGCAACCTGTGATGGTACTACCCTAACGCAACCTGGGATGGTACTACCCTAACGCAACCTGGGATGGTACTACCCTAACGCAACCTGGGATGGTACTACCCTAACAGAACCTGTGATGGTACTACCCTAACAGAACCTGTGATGGTACTACCCTAACAGAACCTGTGATGGTACTACCCTAACACAACCTGTGATGGTACTACCCTAACAGAACCTGTGATGGTACTACCCCTAGCACAACCTGTGATGGTACTACCCTAACACAACCTGTGATGGTACTACCCTAACAGAACCTGTGATGGTACTACCCTAACACAACCTGTGATGGTACTACCCTAACAGAACCTGTGATGGTACTACCCTAACAGAACCTGTGATAGTACTACTAACATAACACAACCTGTGATGGTACTACCCTAACACAACCTGTGATAGTACTACCCTAACACAACCTGTGATGGTACTACCCTAACACAACCTGTGATGGTACTACCCTAACAGAACCTGTGATGGTACTACCCTAACACAACCTGTGATGGTACTACCCTAACAGAACCTGTGATGGTACTACCCTAACAGAACCTGTGATAGTACTACTAACATAACACAACCTGTGATGGTACTACCCTAACACAACCTGTGATAGTACTACCCTAACACAACCTGTGATAGTACTACCCTAACGCAACCTGTGATAGTACTACCCTAACGCAACCTGTGATGGTACTACCCTAACACAACCTGTGATGGTACTACCCTAACAGAACCTGTGATGGTACTACCCTAACACAACCTGTGATGGTACTACCCTAACACAACCTGTGATGGTACTACCCTAACAGAACCTGTGATGGTACTACCCTAACAGAACCTGTGATAGTACTACTAACATAACACAACCTGTGATGGTACTACCCTAACGCAACCTGTGATGGTACTACCCTAACACAACCTGTGATGGTAGTACCCTAACACAACCTGTGATGGTACTACCCTAACGCAACCTGTGATGGTACTACCCTAACGCAACCTGTGATGGTACTACCCTAACGCAACCTGGGATGGTACTACCCTAACGCAACCTGGGATGGTACTACCCTAACGCAACCTGTGATGGTACTACCCTAACAGAACCTGTGATGGTACTACCCTAACAGAACCTGTGATGGTACTACCCTAACAGAACCTGTGATGGTACTACCCTAACACAACCTGTGATGGTACTACCCTAACACAACCTGTGATGGTACTACCCTAACAGAACCTGTGATGGTACTACCCTAACACAACCTGTGATGGTACTACCCTAACAGAACCTGTGATGGTACTACCCTAACAGAACCTGTGATAGTACTACTAACATAACACAACCTGTGATGGTACTACCCTAACAGAACCTGTGATGGTACTACCCTAACAGAACCTGTGATGGTACTACCCTAACAGAACCTGTGATAGTACTACTAACATAACACAACCTGTGATGGTACTACCCTAACACAACCTGTGATAGTACTACTAACATAACACAACCTGTGATGGTACTACCCTAACAGAACCTGTGATAGTACTAGTCTAACAGAGCCGGTGACGGTACTACTAACAGAACCGGTGACGGTATTAGTCTAACAGAGCCTGTGACGGTACTAGTCTAACAGAGCTGGTGACGGTACTAGTCTAACAGAACCGGTGACGGTACTAGTCTAACAGAACCGGTGACGGTACTAGTCTAACAGAGCCGGTGACGGTACTAGTCTAACAGAACCGGTGACGGTACTAGTCTAACAGAACCGGTGACGGTACTAGTCTAACAGAACCGGTGACGGTACTAGTCTAACAGAACCTGTGTCGGTACTACTAACAGAGCCGGTGTCGGTACTAGTCTAACAGAGCCTGTGACGGTACTAGTCTAACAGAACCGGTGACGGTACTACTAACAGAACCGGTGTCGGTACTACTCTAACAGAACCGGTGTCGGTACTACTAACAGAGCCGGTGTCGGTACTAGTCTAACAGAGCCTGTGACGGTACTAGTCTAACAGAGCCTGTGACGGTACTAGTCTAACAGAGCCGGTGACGGTACTAGTCTAACAGAGCCGGTGACGGTACTAGTCTAACAGAGCCGGTGACGGTACTAGTCTAACAGAACCGGTGTCGGTACTAGTCTAACAGAGACGGTGACGGTACTAGTCTAACAGAGCCCGTGACGGTACTAGTCTAACAGAGCCCGTGACGGTACTAGTCTAACAGAGCCGGTGTCGGTACTAGTCTAACAGAGCCGGTGACGGTACTACCCCTAACACAACCTGTGATGGTACTACCCTAACAGAACCTGTGATGGTACTACCCTAACAGAACCTGTGATGGTACTACCCTAACACAACCTGTGATAGTACTACTAACATAACAGAACCTGTGATAGTACTACTAACATAACACAACCTGTGATAGTACTACCCTAACCAACCTGTGATAGTACTACCCTAACAGAACCTGTGATAGTACTACTAACATAACACAACCTGTGATAGTACTACTAACATAACACAACCTGTGATGGTACTACCCTAACACAACCTGTGATAGTACTACTAACATAACACAACCTGTGATGGTACTACCCTAACACAACCTGTGATAGTACTACTAACATAACACAACCTGTGATAGTACTACTAACATAACACAACCTGTGATGGTACTACCCTAACACAACCTGTGATAGTACTACCCTAACACAACCTGTGATAGTACTACTAACATAACACAACCTGTGATGGTACTACCCTAACACAACCTGTGATGGTACTACCCTAACACAACCTGTGATAGTACTACTAACATAACACAACCTGTGATGGTACTACCCTAACACAACCTGTGATAGTACTACTAACATAACACAACCTGTGATGGTACTACCCTAACACAACCTGTGATAGTACTACTAACATAACACAACCTGTGATGGTACTACCCTAACACAACCTGTGATAGTACTACTAACATAACACAACCTGCGATGGTACTACCCTAACCAACCTGTGATGGTACTACCCTAACAGAACCTGTGATGGTACTACCCTAACAGAACCTGTGATGGTACTACCCTAACAGAACCTGTGATAGTACTACTAACATAACACAACCTGTGATGGTACTACCCTAACAGAACCTGTGATAGTACTACCCTAACACAACCTGTGATAGTACTACTAACATAACACAACCTGTGATGGTACTACCCTAACACAACCTGTGATAGTACTACTAACATAACACAACCTGTGATGGTACTACCCTAACCAACCTGTGATAGTACTACTAACATAACACAACCTGTGATAGTACTACCCTAACTCAACCTGTGATAGTACTACTAACATAACACAACCTGTGATGGTACTACCCTAACAGAACCTGTGATAGTACTACTAACATAACACAA
Source organism: Salmo salar (assembly GCF_905237065.1). NCBI lineage: Eukaryota > Metazoa > Chordata > Actinopteri > Salmoniformes > Salmonidae > Salmo > Salmo salar. Next base: position 66,692 of record NW_025549167.1, on the reverse strand, counting down.
CCTGTGATAGTACTACTAACATAACACAACCTGTGATGGTACTACCCTAACACAACCTGTGATGGTACTACTAACATAACAGAACCTGTGATAGTACTACTAACATAACACAACCTGTGATAGTACTACTAACATAACACAACCTGTGATAGTACTACCCTAACCAACCTGTGATAGTACTACCCTAACAGAACCTGTGATAGTACTACTAACATAACACAACCTGTGATAGTACTACCCTAACCAACCTGTGATAGTACTACCCTAACCAACCTGTGATAGTACTACCCTAACCAACCTGTGATAGTACTACTAACATAACACAACCTGTGATAGTACTACCCTAACCAACCTGTGATAGTACTACCCTAACAGAACCTGTGATAGTACTACTAACATAACACAACCTGTGATAGTACTACCCTAACCAACCTGTGATAGTACTACTAACATAACACAACCTGTGATAGTACTACTAACATAACACAACCTGTGATAGTACTACCCTAACCAACCTGTGATAGTACTACTAACATAACAGAACCTGTGATAGTACTACTAACATAACAGAACCTGTGATAGTACTACTAACATAACACAACCTGTGATAGTACTACTAACATAACACAACCTGTGATGGTACTACCCTAACACAACCTGTGATAGTACTACCCTAACAGAACCTGTGATGGTACTACCCTAACACAACCTGTGATAGTACTAGTCTAACAGAGCCGGTGACGGTACTACTAACAGAACCGGTGACGGTATTAGTCTAACAGAGCCTGTGACGGTACTAGTCTAACAGAGCTGGTGACGGTACTAGTCTAACTGAACCGGTGACGGTACTAGTCTAACAGAACCTGTGATAGTACTAGTCTAACAGATCCGGTGACGGTACTACTAACAGAACCGGTGACGGTATTAGTCTAACAGAGCCTGTGACGAACAGAACCTGTGACGGTACTACTAACAGAGCCGGTGACGGTACTAGTCTAACAGAGCCGGTGACGGTACTAGTCTAACAGAACCTGTGACGGTACTAGTCTAACAGAACCGGTGACGGTACTAGTCTAACAGAGCCGGTGACGGTACTAGTCTAACAGAACCGGTGACGGTACTAGTCTAACAGAACCGGTGACGGTACTAGTCTAACAGAACCAGTGACGGTACTACTAACAGAACCGGTGTCGGTACTACTCTAACAGAACCTGTGTCGGTGCTACTAACAGAGCCGGTGTCGGTACTAGTCTAACAGAGCCTGTGACGGTACTAGTCTAACAGAGCCGGTGACGGTACTAGTCTAACAGAGCCGGTGACGGTACTAGTCTAACAGAACCGGTATCGGTACTAGTCTAACAGAGCCGGTGACGGTACTAGTCTAACAGAACCCGTGACGGTACTAGTCTAACAGAGCCCGTGACGGTACTAGTCTAACAGAACCCGTGACGGTACTAGTCTAACAGAGCCGGTGTCGGTACTAGTCTAACAGAGCCGGTGACGGTACTAGTCTAACAGAGCCAGTGACGGTACTAGTCTAACAGAGCCGGTAACGGTACTAGTCTAACAGAACCGGTGACGGTACTAGTCTAACAGAACCGGTGACGGTACTAGTCTAACAGAACCGGTGACGGTACTAGTCTAACAGAACCCGTGACGGTACTAGTCTAACAGAACCCGTGACGGTACTACTGAACAGAACAGAACCAGTGTCCAAGGCTCCTTTGCAGTACATCCACTTCTCTCTCCATCTGCTAAACCCTTCTGTAGTATTGATCGGGCTCAACGCTGTGCTGTGTAGGCGGTGTGATTAATATCCTTGATTAGGAAGAGATTACCCTGGTGTGGGGAGTTAGCGCTGGCCCTGCTACAATTCATCGCACTTAGACTGCTGCCTTGTTTTTGTTCATTTGTCAGGTCAGAAATCAAGGATCAATCGCTGGTTTATTTGCCTAGTTCAAGTAGCAATGCGGGGTGGGGATGTTATTATGGACACTTTCAATCTGACTGGTCACAGTCGTTGACATTGAGTGGGCAGCGATTGGTGTCATTTGTTTACAGATTCTGTGTCTGATTGTGAAGAATTGTGTTGTTACTGTGAAAAGGGTTGTGTGACATGATCCACTTGGAACCATGATTGCCATATCGTAATATATTTTCTGTCGTGGTATGTATTGTGAGCTTACAATACTTATCCCTACTATTTAATGCACCCAACTTTTTTTAAAGCAATTCAATTAATGTATGTATTATTTATAGAGTTGTTTTGATTCATGCGTAGTGTGGAAATGTTCATGTACAAACTGCATGTTGTGTTATTTACAGCGGACTGTGTTGGCCCCACTGTGTAGCCAAAGCATCAAATCCAGACTTCAGTAAACTGTTTACCCAACATGCTCATTCACCACATCTGGCAGAAGGATCAACATTACTCAAGTCCTTCATCAGCTTTCTGTCTCCAACCTGCCTGTCCTGAATACAAAAAAACATGTGGCTACTTGTGATTCTCACTCACTTAAAGCCTCTTCTCCATTTTGAGACCAACGCAATAGCTATTGTTGTCATGGAGACCGCACAGTCCATGTTTAACAGGCTGTTTTTTTTACAGTCCAAGAGAAGACTATGCAAACAGTGAGCTGTGTATGCCCTGTGTGGTTGAGCAGTGATCCAGCAGTGACTCCAAACAGACCATGACTCCAGTCCTCATTATAACAGTAGGACGGACCACCTGAGGACCGAACATAAATAATGCAGAGAGAACCAGAGTTCTGCCGCCACCACCTCGCTGACAAACCCTTCCCCCTCGACCACATGGTTGAACCCCTAGCCCTGGAGGGCATGGTAAAGACATCCCTTACGACACCATACCACACCGTTATGACACTCTATTCCTGTGAGTGACGTATTTTCTACCTCCTCTCCACGGGGCTCTATATGGGGTTTCCTATGGATGTGGGCAAGGGCCAGCAGCTTTGGCTCTGAAAAATAACCCGCAGCAAAAAAATCAAATTCTTTATCTACATTTGATCATAATTTCCTCCGACAGTCGCAATGAAAAGTGTGAGATGAAAGAGTTGAAATTCCAATGAAGAGGTAATGACCATGGCGAGTCGATAATGATATTGGTCTTTCTCTGCTGTGTGTTTTCCCCATCTCCCGTCTGTATGTTTAGCTTGGTCTCTCTTAAAATGTAGACTGTTTCCTACTTTGTTACCAGAGGCAAGGGCCCTTGACTCACTGCCACCAGCCTCTGCCAAGACAGCCTTTTTAAGCTGTGATAAAAAATTTACGAGAGAGAGAGAGAGAATGCTATGGTGGAGAACAGAGGCCACATTCGGAGAGAAGCAGCTGCTCCCTGATAGCGGTTGGAAGGTCTCCTCAGTACTCGGCAGTGTTCTGCTCTCCCATGCCCACCATGAATATTGCATTAGCCCACTACAGGGCCCCTTGTGTTTGCCCCCCCAAGAGAGGAGAGGAGAGCAGCCATGGTACTGAAGCGTACGAGGAGTAAAGCCCACACTCCCCCACACCGCCAGGCCCATCCACATTTAGCTTGCACAGGCAGACGCTCCAAACTCCAGACCAGCTTTCCATCAGCATAATCTCCCAGACTGACTCAGAGGACTCCTGTCTCATAATGTGTCAACCTCAATTATATTAATGTGCGCACCCGAGAAAAATGTCTGACATTTGCTGGCATTTACAGGGCGAGTAACTGTTTTCTGGCTGGTGTTTTTTGCTCAAGCTGAGTCGTCTTAGAGGCCCTTTTGAAATGAATAAACCACATATTGGCTCTGTGATGACCTGTCTCCCACTGATTAGCTAAAGAAACAAAGCTATGGTAAATAGCAGCACCGAGGCCACAATTATGTCAAAATACAATTTTTTTTGTTCATATAATCTCCACAGTAATTGAAAATTGGCACCTCTTTGAACAAGGTCAATGATGGTACAAGTGAAGAGGCCATTTTGAGAGGCTAGCCTAGCTGGCTGTTATTAGCCATTAGCTTAATTCCCTGGCCTTTAAACACAAACACCTGGAGGCCAGGGGCAGTCCTGACCGTGAGGTCAGCCCCTGTTAAGCTGAAGCTTTCGTCTCACGAGCTCCCTCCTTCCCCCCCCTCATCCTCCTCCTCCTCCATAGTGTTTCACCGACTCCATTACCCTGCTGTAATGTGCACTTAGCTGCCTAATCTCCATGCGGCTGACGTGACTCCCCCAGTGCACTTTGCACACCTTCTCTCATTTGATCAGGGGACATCCTCTGAGAATGCCAATTTACTGGTTAATGCAGAAGAGGCATGTGTTCCTTTCTTGCTATCACTCAACCTTCCTGTCGCTGCACTCTATCGCACCCCCGCCTTAATTCTTACGTAATTTTAAAAATTCTGTCCTATTTCCTCATTGCTGTTTCTGCTCAAGGTGTTATTTTCAATGCTAATGAGGCACCGCTGCGGTTTGTGGCGAGGGAAGCTGAAAAGATGGTGATATGCTAATAAAGACGGTTCAAACACGAGCGATTCTCCTCAATAAAGCTAAAGCGCTACATGCTGTTATGCTTGAGGTCAATGTGTTCACTTCAGCACCGTTCTTCACTTTTTCCTACAACCCATGAGACCTGCAAATGGAGGACCAGTAATTGAAGAAAGCGCATACTTTCTCAAGACTAGCACTTAAAAACAGTTCAAGGGTTCAAACTACCTTGAAGAGGTAAACAACTTGTTCTGGGTTTTTGTTGAAGGCATAGGTTTTGCCTGTCCATCTGTGTTTATCACAAGGGCTTATGTTGTCTCTATGCATCATGCTTGCTAGCACTGCTGCACTTTGCCCACTCTCACTGTGAGCACATGCCCAGCCACTAGCCATAACTCTCTCTGGTAGTCTAGGAGATGTGCTGATCTGTCCAAGCTCTTGGATAGGTTTGTAATTCCATTTGTAAGGGCGGCAGGTAGCCTAGCAGTTAGAGCGTTGGGCCAGTAACCGAAAGGTTGCTAGTTCGAATCCCCGAGCACCAGGGTCGCCGTTGATATTGGCAGACCCTGGCCGTGACCCCACTCTCCAAGGGTGTCTCGGGGGGAGTTGGATATGCACAAAAACACATTTCCATTTCACACCTGCCTGTATATGTACATGTGTGAAATAGGACAAAATAAGCACCTAATTATTATTATAAGCCCCCAGCAATTAGGCCAATGTTTCTGGCATTCCCTATCGCTAATTAACTGGAACCAGCAAAGCTTTCCTCTGAATCTCGACTGGGTTGTGTGTCTTCCAACAGATCTCATGTCCCAGTTTAGTATCCCACACAGTTTTTCACACCAGAGATATAGCCGCCGATCGAGACCGTAATCACTGGGAAATATCACATCTTTTCCCTCCATTTTGACAGTTCACATTGCAGAGATGTACAGCTCACCAGCCTGTGCATCTGAAAATAATCTCCTTCGTCTTGACTTGTCAGAACAAAATGTAAGAACCCAGAGGGGTTCTCCACTGAGTCAGCGATGAGGGAGGGAGATGTCAAAGACGTTGTGGCTCTATTTCAAACCAGTTCCACCTGCAGGCAGCTTTCGCTAAGTAGTTCCTGTTGTTTAGCTCGCCACAGCTAAGGCCAATGAAAAGAATGCCGTGACAAGAGCTAAAGCAACGACTAAGTAAACTGATTAATGCGTAACTGTGAGCAAAGTTGGCCCCAGGTAGTAAGCTACATCTGTTACAAATGACTTCATAGATCTATGGAGAGAGACTGGCATGATGTCAGCTAGCCTCACTGCAGGTGTTTAGCTTCAACCTTATGTTATTAGCTTCACTGTTTTGCTAATGGGAAGAATTTATTCAAGTAATCCTTTTGCTTGTAGTCTGTAGTCACCCACTTCTTTTTTAATTATATGGATATGCATGCATATACTATCTCAGTCGGTAGAGCATGGCACTTACCATGCCAATGGTCTTGAGTTGGATTCCCGCTGGGGCCACCCATATGTACAAATGTATGCATGCATGACTGTAAGTTGCCTTGAAGAAAAGCATCTGCTAAATAACATATTATACTACTATAGCATCTACTTTCCTTTCCCAGATTATTCCATTATTATTATTATTATTATTATTATTATACTATTAAGTAGCACAACTTGTCACCAAAGTTTCATCATATAAACGAATATATCAACTTTAGCCCTAAAGACTCTTTAGTTCTACTTTACACTTGTGGCGTTAGGCTAGTTGTTGCATTGTTCTGACCAACATGTTATCTCTGCTAATGTCTGTTCTAACCAACTTAGCCCAGGATCAGGGACCTGAGCAGGATAATCCCTCGTCTGGCTCCACCCCCACACCCCCCTCCACGTTGGGCCAGCAAGCTGTCTTTGTGCCATGCATCCTGAGTTGGCCTGAGGTGGAGAAACAACACCCCTTTCCTCACTTTATGGCTATGCTAACATCTTTTAAAGCTAGAATCCTTGGTTGCTACATCCTCTTTTGGACTTATAAATGAATGATATATACTCATTGATTCTTGAAGACTATAACATGTACAGTAAATGCCTCATGAGCTTAGTTCAACTGTCTTACCCCATCATAATCCAATATATAAACTTGTTTTACGCCAATGTTTGTAAACAACGTAAATGCAAACGAACAATGTACAGCTTCTAAACATGGTTAAAACTATACATTTGGTATCGTGGATGGTCAGTCCTTGCATCCATAGCTCTGTCTATTAATTTGAGAGTGGTTACATTTCTCCAGCCCCATCCCTTAGCTTTTTAGAAAAAACAAGGGGTACAGAGCACGCTTTGTTATTGTTTCAATTAAGGATTCTAGCTTTAAGCTAGCAATTAGCTATGCAGCGAACGTCTAACAATTGTAACTGTTACTTACCGCAAGTGATCTGGTACGTGCTTCCTTTCTTCCTGCCTTCCTTGAAGCAATCACTGATCCAACATTATTGGAATGGTGAAAGCTACATAGAGGAATACCTGCTTTCACCCATACTATCAGGTAAGATCTGTGAATACATGAAGAAAGATCATTTTGGGGGGTCTTTAAAAAGCTGCGGACTGTGTGAATTTGTTTGCTTACCCTACAGTAACTAACACATAAACCTCCATTGATGTGACTTGTAGACAAGAGCTAGCTTTCTGAAGCAGGCTTGTTGCTACACTCTAAGAACAACAAGTGCTATCTACAACCAAAAAGGGTTATTGGGCTGTCCCCATAGGAGAACCCTTTGAAGAACCCATTTTGTTTCCAGATATAACCCTTTGAGGTAGAACACTTTTGGATTCCATGTAGAACCCTCTCCACAGAGTATTGTACATAGAACCCAAATGGGTTCTGCCTGGAACCAAAGAGGGTTCAACCTGCAATCAAAAAGGGTTCTCCTATGAGGACAGCCTCAGGAACCCATTTCAAACCCTTTTTTCTAAGGGTGTAGATAACCTACAAATCATACCGTGTGCAACAATTTCCTAGTTTGCAGTGTGTTCTTCCAACGTTAGAGTGCTACCAAGACTGGTGTACAGTACATGGGAATAGATTAGAGAGAGAACTGAAGACAGAGGGATTTTAGAGAAGGCAAGGTGAGTTTTAAAGACAAATGGCAGTAATAAAGAGATATGAGTCATAAGAGTTCAGAGTATTTCCGTTGTATGAACTTTGTTAAAAGTCAAGGAATTTAAAGTAATAGAGGAAGCTGGAACAATCTAATAATGAATGTATCCATTGAATTTCAGTTGTCAAAAAGGGATATTTGTTCTTGGGAAAAGTGGATGTAAAACAGGTGGAACTGGTTATATAAGATATGTCTCTGGTGAACTCAAAATAGTTGTGGCTTTGGAATCTGCTTCAAATTCCTCACAAAGAGTTATAGCCCACACCTTTGTATTTGAAGTCGGCTGAGAAGACTGAAGACAACTCTTAATGTTTCAATAAATGGTTTATTTGGAAAGGTGGCTGGGGGATTATAATAATCCTGCAGCCTATGTTTTATTATTAATGGCATGCATTTCCTCTGTGCCATGAACATTCATCTCACTCATTACTGGATTCCTCCTCCCTGATTTTTCAGCAGACATATTTATTACGACCGGGACTATACCAGTATCACGATGCTTGTTAGTATCATGGCAAGGAAACAAAACACAAAGCGGATTTAACTTCTTTAGGAAAACAGCCCTGAGTCACATGTATTTATTTTCTATCTATAGCTCACAATATGTTACATACAACAGGTTTTTAAAGGACTAAAGAGTTTGATCTGCTTCATGTTTTCATTTTTCCCATGGAATTTTTTTGGCTACACTGGTATCGTCACATTCCTGATAAATTAAACAATATTAAGAAAAATGTTCTTTCACATTATAAATTGGCTCTATTCTTTATAAATCCATCATTTGTTTTTAGTAATCAATTATCTTTAGTGTTATGACATTTTAGTCATTTAGCAGACGTTTTTGTCCAGAGCAACTTACAGTTGCTGTATTGATGTGAAGATGGCTAGGTGAGACAACCACACATCACATATCATCAGCTACATTTTCCCTCAATAAAGTAGTTATCAGCAAAGTCGGCGCTAATAGGAGGAGGTAAGTGCAGGGTTAGATATATTTTAATATTTCAAGTTTTAAAAATGCAAATTGGTGGATCATCACTTCAAACTGATGGTTGAGAATCTTCCATCTCATGTCAGACACCAGGCACGTGATCCCACCAGCACTTATTTAGTACTTAGGCATGGAATGTTTAGGCTAATGTTCATATTGAGTGATTTGGTCATTGGCTGTATGTTGGGTGGATCTTGTCAAGTAGTTAATGCATTGACATATTGCATTCTATTATGTAGGGCCGGGACGATACTAGTAACGCTCTATTGTTTCCATGGCAAAAATGAAAACACGAAGATCAACCTCTTTGGTCCTTTAAAAACATGCTGTATGTAAAATATTGTGTCCTATAGCTTGGAAAATAAAGAAATAAATCTGACTCTGGCAACATAATGATGTTTGTTTTCAACATTAGGGCTGTTTTCCTAAAGAACTTAAATCCGCTTTGGGGTTTGTTTGCTTGCCACGATACTAAGGAGTATCTCGATACTGGTCTGGTCCCAGCCCTACTGTAGTACTATGGTAAGCTGACGTTTGTGTCCCCCCAGTATGACTTGTTTAAAGACGGTAATTGGCTTACGGAAGATATTGTACACAATCCGACTGTTTGCTTCAAACCAAAACCAGTCCAGAACCAGCTGAGTAGACAAGTAACAGCAGATTGACCTTGGGGTCAACGTTGATTAAGCAGGCTTATGGAGCGAACCAGTTAACTCTCAAGCATATGTTCTGCCTCAGCCTGTTTTTGCTGCATCAAGCAAAAACAATTAACCAACCAACTGAAATTGCCACAGCGATACAGTACCTCCCATCTGTTTCCTCCTCCTGCATGATACTTCCTTACATGCTTTTTCACCACATAATGTTAGCCTGCAAAGTCCGTGTTTGTAGACGGATGTCGGCTTCTTTTTGTAGACCATATACAGTACCACGTGCCACACTCTAAACGTTTCTGACATGTGGCAGGCAGGTCCCTTGGGGTTGCCCTCTGAAGTTTTACGTTGCTAGCTACCTAGCTAACTGTGTTGGCCGCCCTCTGCCTTGCGTCACCGGTTTGTTCTTCTTCACACACCACCTTAGAGCAACTGAGCTTCCGGAATACTATGTACGCAAGTGTCAGTCCCAGCTGAGCCTCTCTTACAGTGGGCTAAATGAGCTACTTAACGCCCCCAGGCTTGCAAATAACCTGATTACCATGACTGTAAAATGATGTTGCTACTGATGCTGACAGTCCTTTATATTGTTTTGGAATTTGGTCTTCAGCTAGGCTCTACATTTAAAATGTTCCCCAATCAGCCCACACCAACCTCACTCTTCATAATTATGGAGCACGCCGTCTTAAATCCTCTGGCTGCTCGTTAAGCTCTGGAGGAGCAGGGTTGACCCACTTTACATGGGAGCCTATGGAACCCCTGGTGAACAGACAAGCCCCTCTCCTGCACCAGGAAGCTCTCTCTCCTGACAGAATATAATATGACGTTTAGCAGACACTTTTATCCAATGACACTTAGTCATGCGTGCATACTTTACATACAGGTGTTCCCGGGAATCAAACCCACTATCCTGGCGTTGCAATCGCCATGTTCTACTAACTGAGCTACAGAGGACCGTGCTCTACTAACTGAGCTACAGGGGGCCGTGCTCTACTAACTGAGCTACAGAGGACCGTGTTCTACTAACTGAGCTACAGAGGACCGTGCTCTACTAACTGAGCTACAGAGGACCGGGCTCTACTAACTGAGCTACAGAGGACCGGGCTCTACTAACTGAGCTACAGAGGACCGTGCTCTACTAACTGAGCTACAGAGGACCGGGCTCTACTAACTGAGCTACAGAGGACCGGGCTCTACTAACTGAGCTACAGAGGACCGGGCTCTACTAACTGAGCTACAGAGGACCGGGCTCTACTAACTGAGCTACAGAGGACCGGGCTCTACTAACTGAGCTACAGAGGACCGTGCTCTACTAACTGAGCTACAGAGGACCGTGTTCTACTAACTGAGCTACAGAGGACCGTGCTCTACTAACTGAGCTACAGGGGACCGTGCTCTACTAACTGAGCTACAGGGGACCGTGCTCTACTAACTGAGCTACAGGGGACCGTGCTCTACTAACTGAGCTACAGAGGACCGTGCTCTACTAACTGAGCTACAGGGGACCGTGCTCTACTAACTGAGCTACAGAGGACCGGGCTCTACTAACTGAGCTACAGAGGGTCGTGCTCTACTAACTGAGCTACAGAGGACCGGGCTCTACTAACTGAGCTACAGAGAACCAATCAGGTTTTTAGAGCCACATTCAAAAAAAAATATATGAGTCTTATGCATTATAACCATTGATGCATTTATTCAGGCTTTCATAAGGGCCTTTTATGATGGTATGTTTTTGATGCCTAATGTCTGTATGTGATTAATTCTGAATGCATCTGTAGCATAAGGGCTGTTCAAAGGAGCTGTGGGCTGTTAGCCAGTCTTCTCATGCACTACTACTGGGTGATAGAAGGTACTATAAATTAATTCACTATGCATTATACACAGGTGGTTCTGGTAGAGAAGTTCTGCCCGTACTGTGGTCCACTCACTGAACAAGAGAGGCTTTTAAATAACTCTCTGTGCCTGGCTTTGCAGGTTGATCTCTGACACAATCGATCACTGTTAGAATGTAAGATTTAGTTAAGCAATAAGGCACGAGGGGGTGTGGTATATGGCCAATATACTACGGCTAAGGGCTGTTCTTACGCATGACGCAATGAGGAATGCCTGGATACAGCCCTTAGCCGTGGTATATTGGCCATATACCACAAACCCCCGAGGTGCTTTATTGCTTAATTAAATCTTACATTATAGTTATTTAAAAGCTATTATAAACTGGTTACCAATGTAATTAGAGCAGTAAAAATACATGTTTTGTCATACCCGTGGTATACGGTCTTATATACCATGGCTGTCAGCCAATCAGCATTCAGGGCTAGAACCAGTTTATAATAAACCATATTCCATTATTGTATTTGAGGGAGCTCCATGCTGTAATGTTTATACACCCCTCTGACGTGTACAAACTAATGAAAGTGTAACGAGCTCTGAAATTGGACCATGTAGATATTCAGACATTGACTCCTCTGATCTTATTAGCAATGTATCAGTGATGAAGAATGGGGCTTCCATCATGTAGGCAGTACACACACACACACACACACACACACACACACACACACACACACACACGAGTGTCAAGCAGAGCTCTCACACAGAGAAGCCAGCGATACAATACACAACGTTAATTATCCATTTAAAACCATGGCCCATTGGCAGTGCTGAAGCACCGCTGCTGGAAAAGCCTCTCAGAGAGCCATAATTGCTTCTTATCTTTTGGAGGTCACACTGTGTCCAGTAGAACTAATCAATCTCTGGCTCAGACCTGCTGTTAGCCCCAAAGAGCTCCATAAAATAACATTCTGAACATTTGGACCATTTTAGATACCCCACCTTTTCCTAAAAGAAATCAATAGCTGCTGATGGCGGGTGGGTAAGTCTGCTCTGTTGCTAAGGAATAGTGACGGGGAGCTGGCCGGTGGGTAAGTCTGCTCTGTTGCTAAGGAATAGCGACGGGGAGCTGGCCGGTGGGTAAGTCTGCTCTGTTGCTAAGGAATAGCGACGGGGAGCTGGCCGGTGGGTAAGTCTGCTCTGTTGCTAAGGAATAGCGACGGGGAGCTGGCCGGTGGGTAAGTCTGCTCTGTTGCTAAGGAATAGTGACGGGGAGCTGGCCGGTGGGTAAGTCTGCATTGTTGCTAGGAATACGACGGGAGCTGGCCGGTGGGTAAGTCTGCGTTGTTGCTAAGGAATAGTGACGGGGAGCTGGCCGGTGGGTAAGTCTGCTCTGTTGCTAAGGAATAGCGACGGGGAGCTGGCCGGTGGGTAAGTCTGCTCTGTTGCTAAGGAATAGCGACGGGGAGCTGGCCGGTGGGTAAGTCTGCTCTGTTGCTAAGGAATAGTGACGGGGAGCTGGTCGGTGGGTAAGTCTGCTCTGTTGCTAAGGAATAGCGACGGGGAGCTGGCCGGTGGGTAAGTCTGCTCTGTTGCTAAGGAATAGTGACGGGGAGCTGGCCGGTGGGTAAGTCTGCTCTGTTGCTAAGGAATAGTGACGGGGAGCTGGCCGGTGGGTAAGTCTGCTCTGTTGCTAAGGAATAGTGACGGGGAGCTAGCCGGTGGGTAAGTCTGCATTGTTGCTAAGGAATAGCGACGGGGAGCTGGCCGGTGGGTAAGTCTGCGTTGTTGCTAAGGAATAGCGACGGGGAGCTGGCCGGTGGGTAAGTCTGCTCTGTTACTAAGGAATAGCGACAGGGAGCTGGCCGGTGGGTAAGTCTGCTCTGTTGCTAAGGAATAGTGACGGGGAGCTGGCCAGTGGGTAAGTCTGCGTTGTTGCTAAGGAATAGTGACGGGGAGCTGGCCGGTGGGTAAGTCTGCTCTGTTGCTAAGGAATAGCGACGGGGAGCTGGCCGGTGGGTAAATCTGCATTGTTGCTAAGGAATAGCGACGGGGAGCTGGCCGGTGGGTAAGTCTGCTCTGTTACTAAGGAATAGCGACGGGGAGCTGGTCGGTGGGTAAGTCTGCGTTGTTGCTAAGGAATAGCGACGGGGAGCTGGCCGGTGGGTAAGTCTGCTCTGTTACTAAGGAATAGCGACGGGGAGCTGGCCGGTGGGTAAGTCTGCGTTGTTGCTAAGGAATAGCGACGGGGAGCTGGCCGGTGGGTAAGTCTGCTCTGTTGCTAAGGAATAGTGACGGGGAGCTGGCCGGTGGGTAAGTCTGCTCTGTTGCTAAGGAATAGTGACGGGGAGCTGGCCGGTGGGTAAATCTGCGTTGTTGCTAAGGAATAGCGACGGGGAGCTGGCCGGTGGGTAAGTCTGCTCTGTTACTAAGGAATAGCGACGGGGAGCTGGCCGGTGGGTAAGTCTGCGTTGTTGCTAAGGAATAGCGACGGGGAGCTGGCCGGTGGGTAAGTCTGCTCTGTTACTAAGGAATAGCGACGGGGAACTGGCCGGTGGGTAAGTCTGCGTTGTTGCTAAGGAATAGCGACGGGGAGCTGGCCGGTGGGTAAGTCTGCTCTGTTACTAAGGAATAGCGACGGGGAGCTGGCCAGTGGGTAAGTCTGCTCTGTTGCTAAGGAATAGTGACGGGGAGCTGGCCGGTGGGTAAGTCTGCTCTGTTGCTAAGGAATAGCGACGGGGAGCTGGCTGGTGGGGTGGGTCAGATTGATTTAGTATTACGCCGCTTGCTTTTTTGAAATGAAGCGTCCTCAGTCCGACCGCTCGCTTCTGCTGCTCCCATTTCTTGGGGTGATGGCCAGTGTGATGTAGTGATGAGGTTACCAGTATCACGTTAAGTAGGGGGGGAAACGTTTTGAAATAGCACGATCTGAAAAGGTCATTTTGGTTGTCAAGAAAGAATTCCTACGGCTTCAGTTCCTACTGATTTGTGTGACGGGAAGTAATGCTTTGCCAAACAGGAATATGAGGGCGCTAGTTGTGTGTTGTGACACGTTTTCCATAATTATCAACCCCCCACCAAAGCCTGCATTTAATTGTTAACCCTCTTAAGTGTTTCAATAGGAAACATAACAGCAAACCGTTAATCAGAAGGGGCTTTATTACCCCCTGTCGGTTTCCTCTTCCCCTCCCCCCACCTCTCCCTATTCATTTCATAGCCATGCAGGCATTTGATGTGTTAGTTTGCTGCCTGAGGAACAGAGGAATGTAGTAGTATCTAGGGGAGGACATAGGGAGGTGGTAGGCTTTGAATTGGTCCCGTCGTTTAAATGTCACCAGGACAGCTCTGTGGGAGGTAGGGGTGAGGAAGGTCGGGCGGGGAAGGTGAGACGATAGCTGCTGGTAGTGTGTGTGTGTGTGTGTGTGTGTGTGTGTGTGTGTGTGTGTGTGTGTGTGTGTGTGTGTGTGTGTGTGTGTGTGTGTGAGTGATAGCAGCATGGCTCAATTTCCATTTTTATTAACAATCCAGTTACCTCTTCATGGAGAGGGATGGAATGGGCCTGGCAGATCAATGTCATCGTGCCTCCAGCATGCCGAGGAGCCTGGCCGCGGTGTTAACCACTTCCTCCCCCCCTCTTTACACACACTGCCCTCTCCCACCTATCAGTACCCTGAATAGAGATTGGCAGGCCCATCAACACTGCACTCCCCACTCTGAAGATTGACATGGACATTCACAGCCCCTGGAGACTGCATCGTAACCTTGGGCTAACATAACCTTGGGCTAACATAACCTTGGGCTAACATAACCTTGGGCTAACATAAACTTGGGCTAACATAACCTTGGGCTAACATAAACTTGGGCTAACATAACCTTGGGCTAAATGGACTACTTAACCAGACCACTTGATCTTCCTGTTAGCAGCAATGTCACATTCGCAAATACCATTGACTCCTTTAAAAATGGCAAGCTACTGAACTGTAAAAGACTTGTCAGAAGAAAATCCAGACATTTCTAGTCATAAATATGGCTATTAAATGATGTCAGAAGTGTGTTTTTTAAGGCGTTGACGAGGCTCAGAGAAAGTGTTGCTCTAAAACACAGCTCGTCCAACCGAAGAATGAAGTCTCTGACGTCATATTAGACAGCTCAGAGGAGATAGAATATCCTGCGGTGTGACTGTCAGAAAAACACATTCCCCTGTGTCTGCTTATAACTGTCAAAATTCCATGTTCTGTAGCCAACAACATCTCGCCAACACAATGGCCAACGTCATTTGACGGACATTTCAATTACCAACGTTTTCATAGCTCAAATGGGTAACAAACAATGTGAGAGCTGTAAGAGTCATTTGAGAAATGGCAGTCAGATGAATATAATGGGATTGAATAGATAAGATGCTTAGATAGGGGACATTGGACATTGTTTAGCTAGCAGTGGAGTGCTCCTACAGTACTCTCACCAGAGTGGGAACACAGAGGCTCTGTATGGAGAATGGTTGCTGAGTTAACATGAACTGGGGCTGGTGTTGGATACAAAGCATTGCTCCTCTTTCTCCTCACCATTGGTCCTTTTAAAGCCATGTGTGCATGTCATAACAACAGTGTATATATCTATTAATAGTTTTGTTGTGGTAGTGGAGCAACCCAAATATTCATCCCCATGTAGGTAAAAAGTCATGTTATATTTATAAACCAAGCTATAGAGGGGAATAAGCTACTGTAGGGATTTAGATCCTGACTACATAATGTTTCTCTTGTGTATGTCTAGCTTACTCTCTCAGTTTCACACACACACACACACACACACAGATGTCTCCGTGTGCATGGAGGCACTTCACTGGGGCTTTTCCCCAGAGATGAGCCTTGCACTTGAGCTGACCGTTAAACAAACGCTACTGTACACACTCACGTGGGAACACAGCAATACTCCCACCTGATGTCTGGTGTGTGTGTGTGTGTGTGTGTGTGTGTGTGTGTGTGTGTGTGTGTGTGTGTGTGTGTGTGTGTGTGTGTGTGTGTGTGTGTGTGTGTGTGTGTGTGTGTGTGTGTGTGTGTGTGTGTGTGTGTGTGTGTGTGTGTCAGAGGGAGCCTGAGAGAGCGCCTGCAGGGGTGTCAGAGAAGGTTTAAGATATTCAGCTTGCTGTCAACGCTGACACATTTCTCCCTCTGCTCCGCTGCACTGATATGCAAATGCAGCCTCCTCAGAATGCGGAGCACTAGATCAGCATAAACGTATTCCCCCTCTGCTCTCTCTACCCCTCTCCCTATCTCTCTCCCTATCTCTCTCTCTACCTCTCTCCCTATCTCTCTCCCTATCTCTCTCCCTATCTCTCTCCCTATCTCTCTCCCTATCTCTCTCCCTATCTCTCTCCCTATCTTTCTCCCTATCTCTCTCCCTATCTCTCTCTATCTCTCTCCCTATCTCTCTCTCTACCCCTCTCCCTATCTCTCTCCCTATCTCTCTCTCTACCCCTCTCCCTATCTCTCTCCCTATCTCTCTCTCTACCCCTCTCCCTATCTCTCTCCCTATCTCTCTCCCTACCCCTCTCCCTATCCCTCTCCCTATCTCTCTCCCTATCTCTCTCTCTACCCCTCTCCCTATCTCTCTCCGCTCTCTCTACCTCTCTCCCTATCTCTCTCCGCTCTCTCTACCTCTCTCCCTATCTCTCTCCGCTCTCTTTACCTCTCTCCCCTCTCTCTTCTCTCTTTCTCCTTCTCTCTCCCCTTTCTTCCCTCTCTTCTTGCTCTCTGAGACTCACTCTTTCTCTCTCTCTCTGAGACTCTCTCTCTCTGAGACTCCCTCTCTCTGAGACTCCCTCTCTCTCTCTCTCTGAGGCTCTCTCTACCTCTGAGTGTGTCTCTCTCTGAGACTCTCTCTCTCTCTCTCGGAAACTCTCTCTCTCTGAGACTGTCTCTCTCTCTGAGACTCTCTCTCTCTCTCTCGGAAACTCTCTCTCTCTGAGACTCTCTCTCTCTCTGAGACTCCCTGAGACTCTTCTCTCTCTCTCTCGGAATCTCTCTCTCTCTGAGACTCTCTCTCTCTGAGACTCTCTGTTTGTCTGTTTGGTCTTCACTGTTCTGTTCTTGACTTATGCCCCTGATAAAGGATTTGATTGTTTCTCTCAAAAGAAACTGTGATGTATAGGCAAGAGAATTGGTCTACACACACACACGCGTTCTGAAGGTTGGTGTGTGTGTGTGTGTGTGTGTGTGTGTGTGTGTGTGTGTGTGTGTGTGTGTGTGTGTGTTTGTACATGTGTGCATGTGTATAACCCCTCTCCAAATCCCCAATGATCGAACAATGACAGCCCCTTACCGCCAATGCAGAGATACAATTAGTCTTATCATCAAAGCCTCTGAAATAAGCTATCTCCCCAAAATACTGTGTCATCAGTAATCTAGTCCCGACACAATGTCATCTAAATGCCAATGTCTGTCCCCAGTGATCCATTCAAAGCCCACGCTACATTTCCATTCTAATTAGATGTGGGCAGTCAACAGGCTTCTTTATAGGAACAATTTTTTAATAACCAGCAGTATTGACTTTTTCAGAGTCCCTCATTGGCTGTTAGAAAGAAGTTCCTGTTGATATGTTGTCCCTTTGACATTGGGGCTGCAGGGGAACGAAGTCTCTGTCTAGAAACCCAGCGTAAACACACGCCTATCGCTAAAGCCTGTCATGCTGATTCTTTGGGCTCTCTGTATTTGCAGTGGTGTGTGAAATATACATCAAAAGAAAGCTGTCCCTGTAGGACTTTACCACTGACCCTATTCTTATAACCGGTTTATTAACACGCAGAGAAAAATAGAAGAATCTTGATTGAATGTTTGACTTATTTTAATTCATTACAAAATGATTGTCACTTACCATTAGAAGAGGGTTGAATATAAACACAGCGTCCTGATCAACCATGATGGGGCAGTATGTCATTCTTACAACTTTAATACAGGCATTGTGATATGCCACTCAAGTTATATCAATGTTTTATTATGATTGAAATAATACAAAATATGAATTTGTGTTGCCCCCTCAGCAGTTTAGCTGATTTGATGATTTTTATAGCCGGGCCAATGTTTCTGAGGCATTTGACTACCTGAGGAGACATGGGGATTTTAGCGACGGCACTTTGCGTTTTTTCATTTCATTTCAGTCATTTCGCAGACGCTCTTATCCAGAGTGACTTACAGTAGTGAATACAGTTCATACAATTTTTGTTGTTGTTTTGTTCTGGCCCCCCGTGGGAATCGAACCCACAACCCTGGCGTTGCACACACCATGCTCTACCAACTGAGCCACAGGGAAGGCTTTAACGAGAGTGCCATGATGGAAGCTAATGCGAAAGGAATGAAATGTCTTCTGGACGCGAGCCCTCGCTGCAGCAGCATTGCCTTGGGGGCGTTTACTTCACACGAGGTCGTGGTGATTCAGCATTAGCACAAGGCGATCCCACTGTATCTAACACACTGCGTCGCTGCTGCACCAGTCACTCTGGCTCTCACTGTAAGAGCCCAGGGTGATTGAGAACCACTGGGGAGCTGGCTCCTTACTGGAATTACTCATGTACACAGGAGGAATCTGTTTCCCTCGGTTGGGGCACATTAGTATGGGTGACCCTTGTCACTGGGAGATTTTTTCACTGGAAAACCCCCAGTCAATGTTATGTGAGTAGGTTATAGAGTTATTAGACCAGAATGTGCTCCCTCCTTTTCCCCCTCCCTCTTTCCCCCTTAAATATGTCCGTTCTGGGCATTCTGTCCATTCTGGAAGTGGCCAAATATCCAGGAGTAGATTTCTGAAATGCTTCTTGATTATTTAAACCAACTCATTTGAACATGGTGCCATTTTACTGGCCAATCTCCTGGAAAGAGATGCTGTGAAGCAGGATTAATACGATGATGAAGTCATCGAAGAAACATGGACGCCACACATGGCAGCCAGACTGATTCCCTCCGTTTCGGCTCATTCACTTCCATTGGCTTTAGCTCCCCCATGTAGCAGGGTAAACCTCCAGGAGAATAGTTAAATATGATTCCACAAAGCACTTTTCTATTCCTCTCTATCTCATTATTGTCTCACTTCCCCTCTTTCCAACCCACCTGAACCCACCACCCACTCCCTGGGCAAGGTGCACAGCAGCAGGTGCGATCGGCGGAGCGTCAGCCCCTATTTGGGACAGCGGCGTAAACATGCTGTCACCCTGCCTCAGTCGCTAGCTACCCACGCTCTGTCATTTGCCCTTCCCTTCCTAACCTGCCAGACTCAGGCTGCCGGCCCGGTTAGCCTAGCCTGTTGTGTGCCTGACTAAAGCAGCGCTGCAGCAACAGCAGCAGTAGAAATCACTCAGCCATTTCAGCCCCTCGGTGTCTATGGAAACAGAGAGAGAGAGAGAGAGAGAGAGAGAGAGAGAGAGAGAGAGAGAGAGAGAGAGAGAGAGAGAGAGAGAGAGAGAGAGAGAGAGAGAGAGAGAGAGAGAGAGAGAGAGAGAGAGAGAGAGAGAGAGAGAGAGAGAGAGAGAGAGAGAGAGAGAGAGAGAGAGAGAGAGAGAGAGAGAGAGAGAGAGAGAGAGAGAGAGAGAGAGAGAGAGAGAGAGAGAGAGAGAGAGAGAGAGAGAGAGAGAGAGAGAGAGAGAGAGAGAGAGAGAGAGAGAGAGAGAGAGAGAGAGAGAGAGAGAGATCCTCCAAGGTGAAGCTGCCTGCCTGCAAGTCGACTCACACAGCAGTACAACCCCCACTTGTAAATCTACCAGCCAGGGCTGAGGAAGAGAATGTAAATTAGGTGTGACTAACACTGGGATGAGAATCCAGGCAGGTTTCTTTCTTTCCCCCTCCCTCCTGCTGAATGATGTGTACACATCTACTTGGCTGCAGTAGTCAGTGTAGAGCCAGGAGATGTAGTCTAGGTCTGGCAGGTAGGGATTCTCTTGATGCTCACTGAGTACGAGCTCTATTGGAAACAACAGAAACAAGATGGATGCCATAGTGTCATCCCCATGCCTTGGCTTTAGGCCCCATCTACACATAGATTTATACCCTGGGTATTCTCATGCCCGGTTGTATTCCCAAGCAACATTAGAATATAGACTATTTTTTAATAGGCCATCATTGTAAATAAGAATTTGTTCTTAACTGACTTGCCTAGTTAAATAAATAAATATCATAATGCATTTGTATGATTTTACTCTCCTCGTCCTCATCACAATCCTCTGTTGGTGTGGAGTAATTGCCTGTAGTCTGAGTGTATCAAGCTTTGGTTATATTTGCATAGCAATCGTAAATCACCTTAGTGAATGGGGATTATCATTCTCCAATACAAGGTATGAATACAAAGAGCTCCCTAGCTGATTCATTGATTGGCATATCGGATATCCATTATTCCTTGTTTACGCCTAGAATTATTCCATTATCCCTCAATCGACAGTGAAGTGTTTCCTTTCAGTGTTTATGATCATCTCAAGGCCATTGTATTTAATTGGTGCGGTTGTCAATGGTCCTCCATTACAGGGTAGTAGTATACAGACAGACCTCTTGGCTCCATCTCTTGGGTCCTGAGGCTGGATGTGAATGTTTATCAGAAACGTATTGGGCTCCTTCCCATCGGGCTGTAATGAGAACAGTGTGTGTATAGTATAGGGTCAGAATAGTGGTGTGGAGTGTGGCCACATATCAACTGGTTAGTCTATGTCCATAAGGAAAAAGGCTATTTTAAGCTAAGGTTCAGGGTTACGATTAGAGTAAACAGGGTTGTGAGTTTGGGTTAAGTTTTAGGGAAAATAGGATTTAAATGGAAATTCATTTTAGGTCCCCATGAGGATAGAAGAACATAACGTGTGTGCGCTCAAGTAGGGGTGTATTTTACAGGCTTGATGATGTAGCGCTAGCCCTCTGCAGACACACTGCGCCTATTATTGGGCCTCCCCAGCTGTAGTGTGTGGGTAATAAACCTCTCTACAGCAGCCCCCAAACAGACCAGCAATCAATGGGAAATTATCTCACCGATCGATGTGACAGCCTCTCTCTTTCTGTCTCTATATCGCTGTCTCCCTTTTCTCTTGCTCTCTCTCTTCTCCCCATGTCACGCTTTCAGCATCCAGTCAGAAATGCTGTTGCTCAGCAGCCCACTCAGCAGCCCACTCAGCAGCCCCTCCAGCCATTAACAGAGAGGATCTAGACTGAGCTGGCATTAGCACTTCCCAGACACAATCAGCCAAGCTGGCCAAACGCTAACTCTTAATTACGCACTTGACAAGTGAACTATCAGCTTGCCATGTCTGGCTTGTTGTTGTTTAGCTCCGTGGGTTTCATGGTAAATCGTTTAGGGGGGAAATACTAGTTGATTTTATATTGAGGCAAAGAAGCAGTCAAATACTATTCTTGATTTGGTATGAGTGAAACTAGTGTACATGTTCTGTTAAAACCAGTCACCTGGTTTGGATTAGCCTATGCAAGAACACAAGTTTTCTGCAAGAATTCATGCTAGATGTACAGTACGTACACAACTTCAGGGGAAATGTTATTTTCACTCAGCCCAGAAACAAAGTCCTCTGTGTGGTGCAGGGCATTGGTCTGTGACATAAACATTCCCAAGCACTCAACATTGTCACTTGGGCAACCACTGTATTTTTAGCTAGTTGCCAGAATCCAGAGGCACTCCCTTTGCTGTGGAGATTTGGCTTCAGGCATAACAGAGAGACACACAAATAATACATGTCAGTATTTGAGGCAAGTTTGGAAATGGTGAGCAAACAGCACTTCTCCTTAACACCGTGCTTACACAGCCACTACCAGGGCATGGAGTTGAGCTCTAATGTGACGAGACAGATAGAAAAACAAACAGAAGTGACAACCACTGCTGCCTGTTATACATACATCATGTTTGTCCTACCTCAGCCCCTTGGATAACCAACCTCAGTGCTAACTGTCTGAATAGTATGAGTGTTTCTGGGCTCTGCCGTGCTAGATTACAATGTGTTTAGCTGTTAACTGCTGCTTCCACACAGACGATCTAACCTAATATGGCTTGTAGTGGCCAGGGATTGCTTGAGGGGCCTATGTGATGTGAATGACCTGTGTTGGGGGAATAGAGATGCTTATTTTGGCACTAGCTACAGTATTAACGTTTTGCAAGGGCTTTGAGAATAAGTAGGTAGGGTTATGTTAAATGTCGAGCCAGGTGACTGGTTGAATAAAGAAGAAATGGATGGGCTATGTTGGCGCTAAACTCCCAGATGGCTTCGATACAGCAATGAATAAGTACTGCTGAGAAATAGCCATATTAAGAGCAACGCAAATGCTAATTCAAGACTTGCAAAGAGTTTAATGTCACCAGAGGGCCTACAAAGCAGAGACCAGCGTACAGCCAACTCTTGATACCTGTTGTGCTGCTTGAATATCCACAGAGCTTTCTAGGTCAAACAGCTTCGGCTACATTTCAATTTGAGTGATTTAGGAGACGCTCGTTTGCAGAGCAATTTACAGGAGCAATTAGGGTCAAGTGCCTCGCTCAAGGGCACATCGACAGATTTCTTTACCTTGTTGGCTCGGGGATTCCAACCAGCGACTGTACCCACCTGGAGAGAAACAGAACCAGGGTTAAAACACTACACTAACCCTCCAATGCTCTTAACCTCTAGGCTACCTGGCTGCTAGCCTGCCATTGCAGATTAACTTGAGAGTTTTCTGCACAGCGTGCCATCTGCAACTGGCCCAGGGTTGGCTTTCAACTGCTTAGCTTGTTTGTGTTAACAAGCTAACTAGTAAACATTGCTTAACCTGCGATTACAAGATATCATGACTATGCTGCGGTCCTGATTGGCGTCAAAGTCTTGGCTGTTCAAATGATCCAGTCATACAACTAGGCCTACTTCAACATAAGACTCTGCTGCTGTTTTGTACAATCTATCCTTGCCAGCAGCAGTCATATTGAGCACTGTCATCACCCAAAGAGGAAAGTCTGCTTAGAGAGCTTCTAGTGGATGACTGTAACTTGAAATGGTTGGGTAGGATGAGAAAAGGCTGGTACTCACTACTCAGATATACTTCAGAAAAGCAATCAGACTCATGTTTGCAATGGAGGAAGGGACAGGATCTGCTGGACATGTCTTGAATTGATGGTGTCAAAGACCTGTGGAAAGCTTCTATTAGGCTCTTATCTCCTCCATTGCAGGCTATGAGGCACGTTAGTGTATGTATGGGGGGTTTCTTTGCCACTTTGACTGGTCCATAAAGCCTATTAGGAAGTCAGTCAGTGGTGTAAAGCTGGGTTAACACTATGCTCTGTATTGATGGTCCTTTGAATGTAATGTGCTGTCACCGTAGTAGCCTAGCGCCCTGTGAGGACACATCAAATATTTAAACATTTTTATTGATTTTCCACTGCAAAGGAATTGATCCCCACTCTGATAATGTAATGGAAATTATATGATTAAAGGTTTGACTAAATGATTTCACTCAGAAACCCTATAACCGGTTGAAATGTATTCGAAATAAGGCTATAATAATGGGTTAAAAACTATATTCCAATACTGTGTGTGAGTAAGACACTGTAACCATTTCAAAAAATGAGCAGGGCAGAGTTGATAAGATGACCTTGGGAAAGGAACAGGAGAAGAGGTCTCCCTAAGTTAGGGAGAGAAACAACGGCCTGGGAACAGCTAGGCTGGCAAAAGATAAGGAGACAGGTGGTCTGGGTACTGTGGAAAAATACAGCCGCCTAAAGCGGGGTGGAGTTCTTTACTGGTGTGGGTGTGTGTGTTAATATAAAAGGCTTTGTACATTGTAAGGATTTTCAGAGCTCTCATAAATAAACGTTTTGACCCTTTTAGGCTGGCTATCCGTCTGCTTCATTCAACCAGAATCTTACACACTCTGGTGGGGTATGCTGAGTAGTTTAATTGAAGTTCGGTTTAAGAACATTGATAACTTAATTCACATAACAGATAACCATCCAGTATATATTCTTAATTATGAACTGGGTGGTTCGAGCCCTGTATGCTGATTGGCTGACAGCCATGGCATATCAGACCGTATACCACGGGTATGACAAAACATGTATTTTTACTGCTCTAATTACGTTGGTAATCAGTTTATAATAGCAATAAGGCACCTCGAGGGTTTGTGGTATATGGCCAATATACCACGGCTAAGGGCTGTATCCAGGCACTCCTCGTTGCGTCATGCATAAGAACAGACCTTAGCCGTAGTATATTGGCCATATTGCTTAAAAGTAAACCACCTCGTATAGGAATGGTTCTGTACAAATGGCTACTATAAGCAGGGGCTTATTAGACCTAGTTAAAAGTGTAGTGTGATGTAGCCTAGAAAGACTTGACTAGATGTTCCCAGAACAAAAAGCTGAAGGCTAGTCTGTGGTAGCAGCAGGATAAACAGCCTCGCTGGCCTTTTCCCTCCCATCTGCCCCGGACGCCTCTAATCAGCAGGCCTTGAGCTCTCTGAAAGGTCATTCTGTCCCTTTGATGGTGTTTTGATTCATTCCTTCCTCCCTCTCTTCCCTCTCTCCTCCCCCCTCCCTTCCTCTCTGCTTTCCCCCTTTCACAGTCAAGCTGGAGAGTCAATATCATAGGGGTGCGAAGATGGGACTGGTTCCGTCGGCGGCCGTGTGACGTTGGCGAGAGAGAGCGAGAAAGCAAAGAGAGAGTGTGGACCAGCTGGAGGAGAGGCAGAGTTTGACGAGAACATCCAGAGAGGGTCATATTCTGACTACTGTGTTTTATCAGGAGTTCCAGCAAAAAATAAATATGGACACACTGGCTATACATGGCATCCTCTCAAGGGATTTACAGTTTAAGGACGATGACTAAGCAGACATTCACCACACAGGAAAGTTATTACCAAGTTCTCTACATTCTATACTGTGTACTCTTGAACAGTTGTATTTTCTGCAATAAACAATGTTGAAATTTAATTTCTGTCTTTTATTTTATTTTGACCGTAGACAGGTTGGTTGTTGAGCAACAAAACCGAGGCGTTTGCAAATATGGGGCAAAACAGATGGAGTTGGCTTAGATTTTTGACCGCTTGTAAACTATAGTATATTTTGTCTACAATGTTTATTGAAAACATAAATACATTTTGCACAATGAGCACTTGTCTTTCAAATACGCTGTTACAGTTGTTGGTTAGCTAGCCAGCTATTTGTTTTTTGCCATATTGACATAAAATCAGTCAAAACAGAACAAGATAATACGAGCCACTTACGATTGCCTGCATGGTAGTTTCTTGTCATTCTTGCTAGCAATCTGGCCATCCATAATCACAACAACCCACTGACTTGTACACCATGGAGACATGGTCTCATGACGTTGTCAGCTAACCCATCTATAATGAGAGGGGAAATCCAAACGAGAAAATGAATCTAAAACGTCAACCATTGCATCAAGCTCTCTTGTCCTATCAGTCATCCTCTTGTTCACTCACTCAACCATCATTCAACCGTCACCATGCATTTTTTGTACATTTGTGAAATATAACTCTTTCCAAAAAAAAAACACTCCTTTCAGATGTAATGGGGTGGTGGAGGCCGAACATGTAATTCCGTGGTGACTGACGGACCAATTGGCCACAAGCGATTAAGTTCCTGTTCTCGCTCTCCATTATATAGCTGTCAGAAGCAGGCCTCTTGAAGTCATGTCAGGCTGGCCCTCGGTGGGATTGAGTGTCCTCTTGGTGACAGGAGCGTCTTTACCTCAATAGGAGATTAACAAAGGTGCCAAACGAGCATCATGACCACACAGAGGCCCAGTCATTGAAAGCCAGCAGCGCTGGAGCCCATTAAATTACTCTTATTTAGTCTGATTTGGACCATTCTCACCTTCAAGAAGTCACTCAATTGTCATTTTCTTCAAAGCGTGTGCTGTTTTTACAAGTTTTGATTTGTTTTTGTGTCGATGCATAGTAATTATGTGCTTCTGTGTTTTAACCACTTTTGCTCGGCGGTATGGTTATTTCCATCAAGATGTTTTGTTTGAGTGGTTGTTTGACTAAGCCCTTTCTTGCCCGAGGGGGTTCTTTGCCATCACCTCACACACACCCATTGCAAGTTGTAATGTGTTTGTGTATCCATGCCTAGCATTGTAATTGGCCATTGATTAGCCTAGATTTTCTCTTGTTTGAGTTGCAGATTAAGCCACAGCCCTCCCATAAACAGCCTTTACCATGAGCCTACCTAATTGCACCAATCCTCCCAGTCATCTTTGCCACCCAGAGAGCGTAAGCGCTCTCCTTTGTAAAAGTTCCCCCCCCACAAGGCTGTACAAGAATTCTCCAAATTTCAGCCTGACTGAATCAATGATGACAGCTACTTGCCCTGTGGGTGGCCTTCTTTCCTCCCCCACCAGATCAGGGCTTTCACTGGACAAGAACAGACACCCGGTTCACACAAACACAGGCCCTGTTTGTGTTATTCCGACATTCAAACATTTGCAATGTCACTAAGCATGTTTAAATAAACACGACTTAAATCACTCACGGTGTTCCTCGTGCGCAAAATGACAGAGATCTAATGATGTTAACAAAGGGCCAAGTGTGAGACATTATAATGAGAAAGGACCCGGTCCTCTGCTCTCTGAAAGGAGAATGAACTCTAATAGGATGGAATGTGAGCAGCAGCGGCACTTCCTGTTCTCTTCCTGTTCTCAGTCACGCCAGCTTCCTAGCAACAGTTTTCCCCTCTCTCCCCTGCCCGAAGCTAATGCTACTGCAACTACTTCACACGTCCCCCCCTCTGTTATCCACTTCCCTGAATAGGAGAGGACAGACACATGACTGTACCTGAGGCTATGAATAAGGGGGGCTGCACCCAGGCCTCTCACGAGCTAAAGACACCCAGCGACCACCTGCTTTATAGTGGGGGTTCCAATTCCTATTACATTATTTCTAATCCAATAAATTGACTAATATGCAATAAGTAGAAGCAACTAGTTCATGTTGGTCTTTTTCAATTATATTCACTTGAATGTCCAATTGAATGTCTGAGTTTGAATGTAGATGAATTGAAATGGAATTCATTGGGGTGGGCTCTAGTAGTGGTAGCAGCAGGTCTTTAGTGTTGTTGGCTGAAGGTTGATTGGAAAGGGGATTGGGGGAAATCCCTCCCCCCTAGGCTTGGATGTGGAATGAGGAATTGTAGGAGGTGGCTGGGGAACAATGCAACACAGGAACGGCTTGTGGCGCGTCATCCATTACTCCGTCGTCAACCGCCCCCCCCATTTTGGAACAATGTACCTTCAATTAAAATTCTTCATAGTCTTCAAAATGGCTGAGAATGCTATTTTGAATCACCTTGAAATTGGCTGAAATTTGTTCTCAAGCTGCCAACATCTAAACAAACCTAAGATTTTTTTTCCATAGTAAAAAACAACAAAACTTGTTCACCACTTGTGAAACCCACCACAGATTGTCAGTTACTGTCTGCTGTCTGTCTCATCCAATCCCTCCTCCCAAGGTCTTGTGTGTGGAATGCATCATTTCCTCATCACACCCTTGATTGCTTGTGTGTTCGGTATGCCACGGATTCCTTGATGTAAGACTGGCTGATAAAGCTGTTAAGTAGAGCAGAAGTCCTGTCTGCAGCCGTGGCCTGCCAGCTCCAGTGTTCATCTGCCCAGCCCGCATTGGGGCTCATGGCTCGTCAGCTTCAGTTAGTCAGGAGGTCGCAGGCAGGCCCAGTCAGAGGAAGTGAAGCACATGAACCTTTGAACGAACTGCCTGTCTGGCTCCCCAAAGGCAAGTCAGTGTGTAAGATGGAGAGGGAGAGCATTTTTATATCTGACGTTCTCCTGTTATGGAGAATGCAGCTGGAGAGCCGACCTGATTGACCTCCAGGGCGGGCCTGAGCTCGTCACCGTCCGCGGCAGATACTCAGATCTACAAGTCAGCCAAACCTCCAAACAACAGGGCATAAAGATGTACATGCCAGGCAAAGATAAGTGAGTCTGTGCACCAACCCTAGTGAACAACTCCTCCGGCTCCGCGTGATCATGGGTATTGGTTTCCGAACATCCCACAGCTGTGCAGAAGCATTGATCTATACCTTATGGACGTGTCCATTACAAATTGGCTTTATCGCCAGGCAAATTCAACTGGCCCAATTTGTCTTGGCCCCTTTTGACCTGACCAACTAAGATAGTAGCTGCAACAATTGTCAAATTCTAGGGGATTACTCAAAATGGTACAGGTATAGTATCCCCTTTATGCATGAAATAGCCAAAGCAGTGCTTCTTTGCCTGACAATGAATCTAAACCACTTGCAGAGATACAAGTCAGATATGCAGGATATACTATATGGACACCAACGCCATTATCATACCTGGACATTTCTACTCTCCATACTAAGCTTCCTACTGGGACTTTTTATGGAGCTTTTCAGAACTGTATTGTATTAATGTCAGCTGCAGAGACGTCTGTCCAGACGAGTCACTCCAATTTGGGACCTAATCTGTCATCAGAACTAAATCGGGTCACATGGGTTGGTCTAGCGAACAGCCATGCTCTCTGTAAGCACTGCAAAGGAAAAAAACATAGCGATCCATCTTTCAAGCCTCAGGGATGGGTTCTTAGTCAGGTATGTATTATATCTATGTATTTATAGGAGACTATCAGCATATCATCGCAACATGATGGGAAAGCAAAGCACTGCGGTTGTTTACTGCAGGAGCTAGAGACGGTCGTTTTCTCATTCATTTACTCAACCTCAAAAACTGTGATGGAATGATGGATGGCATAATTGGTGCAATTTGCCAGCGGAGAGAGAGAAGGAAAAAAAGAGCCACAGCGGAGGTGGATAGGATACACCCTGCTATCTCCATCCCAAAACTGTAGTTAATGTCTTCTGAAGTGTTTTTCAACACCAGTCAGGGAGATCAAATTGAATACACAGTTGTCTCCTCATGACTGTACTGGAATCAATGTGTGGCTGTTGTGATAAAATGCCTTGCCTACCTGCCACATGGTTTCTGCATTCTCACTCTTGGATGAATGTGTAGTGTTTCCATCCATCTTAGACACATCGTGCCAGTCTGAAGAGGTAACATTCTCCTCTGAGCCCTCCATTATAGTACTTTAATGTATGATTAATGTGGCCAGGACAGGAGTAAACAGTATTTACATTGTTTGGTTAGAGACAATGCCTTTTAGACAGCAACCACAGTGAGGACATCCTGTAATCAGATACGATGGTGTAGTCCAGCTCAACTGTCATTAAGTACAGGTATATCACCAAGGTATGCTGATTACCTTCTCACTCCTATCTGGAACATCTTGTTCCAGGGGTGGGGGTCAATTCTATTTCAATTCAAAAAGTGAACCAAACTCCAATTCAAATTCTAATGTTTCCTCATTGAAAAGCATTGAAGAGAATTGGAATGTTAGTGTACTTCCTGTAATGACTGGAATTGAAATGGAATTGACCCCAACCCTGCCTTGTTCATCTTCAGTGTATGCTGTACATGATCCCATGCTTGTTACTCTTTAATCTACCCATAACAACCATATTCATATTAACATGTTCTCCTTTGCCAGACTGAATTTGAGCCATCATCTATCCTTTCTTTCTACTTTCTAAATGAATTCATGTTTATCACCAATCCCATTGTTGTGACAAGCAGTGTTGTGGACAAAAAAGAAAGGTGCATTATTTGAAAATGTAAAAAATTCGCTGTTGGCTCAAATTATTCATAATTTGTGTTAGAACAATGCCTAAATTAAAAGAGTGTTTATCATCCCTGGGTGAGCTTCAAGGCTCACAGTGTCTCTTTAATGTGGTAATGGAAGATCATACTCCACAAATCAAACCGGTGCCTCTGTTATTCCAAATGACTGATTGATTTGCCATTTTTCAGCAAGGGAAAAATATTACACTGTCGACACAGCTTGTTCATTTGGGTTCTGGCTGGCACGTCAGGCAGACAGACAGAGAGGGGCCTGGTCTAATGCCTGCGACTTGAAGGGCGAGTCATCAGTGATCTCTCTCTCCCCACTGTGCTCATTCACTGACTGTTATTTATCTTTCCAATGGAGACTGGCTGCTCCTTGGGGGAGGATGAGTGTGCCTGCCAGCGGGGAACGCATGGGAAGATGGAGGACGGTGGCTGACTGCTGCTTTGGCTCTGTGTGAAAATGAGCCCATTAATTCAGTTTCCCCCCAGGCCTCCCTGTGCCTGTTGTCTCTGTTTGTTAGTGAGATGATTCCTTCTGTCACGTCAAAGGGAACATTATCATATTCTTGTTGCCGGGGAAACCGTGCAGCAGCCAGAGAGAGGGCGAGGATCTCTTTAAGCCGTTTGAAGCGGGTAAACATGAAAGGTTATCTGTGGCGCTTTATGAGAAATGGCAATATGACAGACACATTTTTTCCCTTGTGTCTCCTTCCTGTACTGTAATTCTTCTGCCTGCTTCCTAAAACGATACAACATAAAATATATTGGTTGAGATGTAAGTCTTTCTGAACAATGGAATTTAGGTACTGTGAGTGAATCTTGTGAGGCCTTCAGACAGCTCATTCCATCAAAGTTAGGCTTATATAAAATCTCCAACTGACCTGCACTTCAAATCGTTCAATCCAAAAAAGGAGTGCGGATCAAACCTCACTGAAATTTCTTCCTGTGTCAATTGTTGTGTAATTACCTTGCTGTGTGCAATCAAAACCATCAACCCTGCAGTGAAAACTCTTGGAGATTCATCCAGCCATGCCCACTATACCATTGAGGTCCCAGGCCATAAATGAAGAGCCACACTGACCTGGTCCAGGAATGTCTCCTAGGCACTTCTGAAAAGGCTTGAATAAGTATAAGCAACATGGGGAACATGTGGAGCTACTATATCGCTTATACTTAGCTATCAGTGGAGGCTGCTGAGGGGAGGATGGCTCATAATAATGGCCAGAATGGAGTATATGGAATGGTATCAAGCACATGTTATAAAAAATGTTTTCATGTGTTTGATATCATTCCAGTCATTATTATGAGCCCTCCTCCCGTCAGCAGTCTCCACTTTTAGCTATCCAATTCATTCAGATATACAACGTGCCTACAGGGTGTGGGGTCTAAGGGTTGTTTCTGGCCTGGACCTGTTTAAAGACAATAAAGAACAGAACAACTCATGAGTCAAGACATAACAGTATTGCTGGTAGTATCATTCTCTCATTACATTTTTGGCCAATAAAACATTTCCTCTCATCTCCTCAAAACCAATAGCTGACAGATATATTCTACCCTGAAATATGTCATGGCATCCACATGGGAAATGTATTCTGCTCTCCAAATATACAGTTCTGAGTACATTGTGTCAAATAGGCACTGGAGAAATTGTTTTTATTATCCCTAATTGAAGGAGGCACTCTATAAAATACAATTTCCTTTAGGAAATACATGTTTTATTAAATGTTCTTATTATGTTATGCATTTTTTGTAAAATGTTATGATAAATTGTCACTCATAATGCAGGAGGACACATAATTAATTTATCAAGCCAATGTTTTTTTGCCATATAGTTTATGTATTATGAATGTATTACTTGGAGATGTGTGCAGATTTCATTACATTTTAGCAAACATTTGGTCAAAACAACAATATAATCCATTCAAATTCCAGTTCTGTCTCTTTCTACTGAAGCGCACCCCTCCTGCCAGATAGTTCAATCCGAATGGAACGTTTGTCCTGGATTTCCTAGCAGCTCGTTCTGCTTGTTGGTTACGTTGTATCAAGCTCCAGTATTGGAGGGTACTAACAACCAGCAAGATACAGATACATCGAAAGCAGAGGAATTAACCCGGGGAGGAAATCTGTTCAATGTTGGATTTACTGTACAGAGGACCAAAGGGAAATATTAAATCATTGAATGGTTTGAGATTTAACCTAAAAATGACCGCCCGAGCTGGTATTTTCGATTTGGAACGGGATCTCAAAGTGTGATGGCAGCAGTCCAGTGAATTGCTGGCCTCTCCTTTTCCTTGCCGTTGGATTTCTTGGGGAGTGCATTGGTCTGTGGTTATTTTGACACATTTTGTTGTCATTCTCGTCAATTACTTTTACTCTTTCTATCTATGGAGTGTACGTAATCCGTCGTTGTATTGGGGTTTGCACACGGGGTAAGTGTCGCCTAAATATAATTATCTTGTATTTTGATATGTGGTGGGACTGGGAGAGACTGCTTGCCAGCTAGCAATGAACCTAGCTAACGTTAGCTAACTAGCTGTGCCCTGAGAACTCATTGTTTGAGACACCTAGCTAACTAGCAATAAGTTTGTCACAGAAAGCAACGTTATTTGACATGTATACAGTTTAATGCTAGCTACGAAATTAAGGAACTAGCTAACCAATATTTATTTTAGAAGAAGCCCTTTTGCCATGAACACAGAACAATATACTGAATCTGGGTATCAAATCGTGCAGCTAGAAGCCAACTAGCCTAGCTAACGTTAGTTAGCAAGCTAGCTTGACACGCTTATTTCACAATATGTTACAGGGTAATACCAGTCTTTGGAAGTTAGCTAGTTAGCCATATTGGCATTCTGTACATTTATAAACTGTGAGGTGATTTGGGTTCATATTTTGGTTCTATGCTAACCAGTAACCTAAGGTCAACTCGAGCAGCAATGTCAGGGCTGAGATTAACACCTCATGCACGCTGTGACATTATTTGATTGCTCAGCCACATGCCTTGCAAGGATTGCCTGGAGTGGAGTTTGTCGGCCAACAGAACATTGCATGCCAATACAACTCTCCCTGGCTCTACATGTGTAAGCTTGCTAGCTAAACGCTGTATTCAAATCTCATACCATTTCCCAATCTCAAGCATATCTGCTATTGTTACAGTAAGTACCACATGCTAGAGCCTGACAGATGATTTATGTAGTTTGGACATGGCTGTGGTTCTCAGCAGCCAATACTGGTATAGGTTAGGCTTTGAGAACATTCACTGCCTAGTAAAATGATTAAAGTACAATGTCAACATGGTATGAAGTTATTCTAGTACTTGAAATTAATTAGGAAAATAACAAGATGTTGGCTGAATGTCTTGGAAGTCTGATGGGGATTAGGCCCATGTTGGCTTGGCGCTTTTAAACATTTCCACTACTAACAAATCAAACCAGATGTGGAAAAACATTGTTTGTTGTGAACCACACTTATCTTGGTTACTTATCATTACCTTCCCTAATACATAGACAGTACTTTCCCAATAGTTGCGTGTGTATTCCATAGTACTGCTAGATATCCCTAGTGAGTCAACGCATTGTAAAGGCTACAGGTTCCATGCATGTGGGCAATTCCATGGTAATGGAATTACGCTGAGACTCAGATTTTTCACTTTAAAATGTAAACCAAACAAAAACCATAGATTTTGTTTTTACCATTATTCTGTGACCAAACTTTGAACAGTTTTTCCAGTAAATGTTTTTTTTATTTAACTGTGTAAATTGTTTAAAGTAG
Organism: Salmo salar; assembly: GCF_905237065.1. Lineage (NCBI taxonomy): Eukaryota > Metazoa > Chordata > Actinopteri > Salmoniformes > Salmonidae > Salmo > Salmo salar. The sequence continues at coordinate 33,159 of NW_025549167.1, read as the reverse complement.
TCATTGTTCATAGATCTGTATGGTTTGTTAAACTTGGAAATCACTGGTTTTTGTTTGGCATATATTTTAAAGTGTGAAACCAGAGTCTCAGCGTAATTCCATTACCTTGGACTGGCCCACATGGGTGAATCAGTGATTTGTAGTCTACTCTATTCTGACGATGGAGAAATCAAGCTTGCTAGCAGGACTTTGATCTGGAGTGTGGACCCACGGAAGGAGTGAATTCTACAGTGACTATGTTCCATGGAATATAATGGTATGTCTCAGAAACAAACATGTTTTCATCTTACCTGTCTTGGATCAGCCAATCACCTGAGGTCACTTTGAGAACCAGGAACAGTAGAGCATTAAACTACAGTAGAGCATTAAACTACACTGAACAGTGACTTTTCAGCCTTTTTGTTTAGAGGCTAAAAGCATCTGATAGTTTTATTTCAGGAAAGGGATTACGTCAGTGTGGCTCCAGTCATCTGATGGTAACATCAGCTGATGACAAACTAGAGGATTTACATCCTAAAAGGTAGCTTGCAATTTGAAACCTCAGGGGAGTCACTAACAGTCACTTGAACAAAGCCAATTCTCAGAGGTTGGCTGGGATTGAAATGAGGCTTAAAGGAGGGTTCCAATTGATTAAAGAATGTTGTTTTGAAATGTGCCGATTTATGATTGAATTGTTTTCTCAATTGTGTTTGCTTAGCCTTATTCAAGGACGTGTATTTCTGACCTAGCCTATAGCCTTACTTGAAGTGTGTTTTGCACACATTTTTCAGCTCCCCTGCCACTTCCTATTACGGTTTGACAAAGCTTTCAGTCCAGCGGGCTTTACCTTTACCGACAGGTCATGAGTAACACAGCTTCTTTACTGTACATCAGCATCTCTTATAAATACACAGATTCCCACTGGCCAACACACAAAGCGCTCCTCTCCCCTAACAAAAGTTCCAGGTATACAACTTCAAAGCCTATTGACCACAGGGTGAAGGTATCGTTAAAACTCCAATGGACTCTGTGCATATGTTGTGATCTTTATCCAGATTTTTTACGTTTATCCATTTATGGATGTTTATGTTCTTGAAGCTTGTCCTGTTTAATTGCATTGCTTTAAGTATCATTAACAGCTCAATATGATTGAATAGCAGAACGCGTGTGGTGAGATATTGAGTTTTGTGAGAACCTCAATTTATATTCAGTAAGCTTAGCTGCATTACATTTTGTAACTGAACTTTAAGCCTTTCTGAGGTCTAGTGTCAAGGATGTGCCTGGTTTGTCTACTTTTATCCGTCTCTGTTGTAAGCCGTTATTGGACACACTACTCACATACACTGAGTATACGTACGGGATAAACGCCAACGTTCTGTATGTTACCTTGGAATTAATGGACGACGCAGCGGAAAGATATGGAGCCGAGTCCCTTTGCAGAGGTACATTTTTCCGAGGTAATGTACAGAACGGAAGCATTTATCCCGCTTAAACCAAAGTTGCTAAAGAAAACAATATAAAAGCACACTGGTAGAAAAACGTTCATTTTTATTTTTCAACGCAAATTCATACTTTCTCATCTTTTGGTTGCTTAGAGACTTGACCCAGTCGTTCGTTCTTTGTTCCATTGCCATGCTCAGTGGCAACGTTCTTATTCTTGCTTGCTGACACTTAGCCAACTAGCTATGGCTACACAGTCACGACCTCTGCAGCCAGAAAAACAGCAAATGAGCTGTTTTGTTGACATTAATTTGGATACATCCACAACCCATGTGCTGATAATGCCCGATGATGTCTGGCATAGCTAGAAGAGTTTGTCTTCTCGTCAGGACACTCAACATTGACTGTTAATTACGAGGAGATTGCTTTGCATATCAAACACTACACTAGATGCTAGCTACATAGTTTGTTGCTAGCAAAACTGCCAATATGACAACCGAATTAAAAAAAGATCCGTTTCTGAAAACAGCTGGTCAAACTAGAAACATGGGAGGATTTGACAGCTTGAGTGGCAGAGGGGACAGGAGAAATTCATGTTAATCACTCACCACGTTAGGTCAGATGCTCAAATGTCTCTGTAAAAACAAATCAATGCTAGCTAGCTACGTCTTTTCCTCGGTGGACCTGCCTTTACAATGTATCCAATTTCAGTTTGTGTGATTGTTGGTTTAGCTTTCTGTAACTGTGTAGCAAGTAGTCTGCATGTGTAGGTGCATATTGCGTCATGATTTGAAGGTTTCCTGATGTCTGGTTGTAATGTCCATTCTAGAATGCCCTTCTAGCCAATCAAAAATGACTATTCAATAATGCTGTGGTATAAAAAAAACATTAAGGACACCTGCTCTTTCCATGACAGTCTGACCAGGTGAATCCAGGTGAAAGCTATGATCCCTTATTGATGTCCCTTGTTAAATTCACTTCAGTCACTGTAGATGAAGGGGAGGAGACCGGTTAAAGGATTTTTAAGCTTTGAGACATGGACTGTGTATGTGTGCCATTGAGGGTGGATGGGCATATCAAAGGATTTAAGTGCTTTTTGAACGGGGTTTGGTAGTAGGTGCCAGGCGCACCGTTTTTGTCAAGAACTGTAACGCTGATGGGTTTTACATGCTCCGTTTCCCATGTGTATCAAGAATGGTCCACCACCCAAAGGACATCCAGCCAATTTGACAACTGTGGGATGCATTGGAGTCAACATCAGCCAGCATCCCTGTGGAATGCTTTCGACACCGTGTAGAGTCCATGCAACTCAATATTAGGAAGGTGTTCCTAATGTTTGGTACAGTGTAGTTGACAGCTATGAACTGGTGCGTATAGCCATTCTGTCAGACTATCGAAGGACCTTTCTCATCATTCAGGCTAGTGAGGTTTTCAATTGTCCACAGATTTCTGTATTACTTCTCCCTTACTGAGCTCACTTTGCAAAATACCGGTTTGTGGCCAATTCACCCAGTGTTCTGGCTGTGCCTCTTTGCATTGGTACTGATTTACGCAGCAGGGAGTCCTCTCAATGCAGAAGGTAAAGTCTATAGCGGTTTTCTAGGCATTGGTCACTGAGCCACTGTCTGGATCAGCAACACGTCTCTGTACTTGCCCCTTAGTTTATTGTGGCCTCTGCAGATAATTGGATAAGTGAGAGAGAGGCAACGTTTTTCTGTAGACTGCTTCCTGCCAAATGGAAAAGGATTCCAGTGTGTTTTCATGCTAATCGCACCGGGCCTAAATGACCAGCTCTATAATAACGTTATCTAGCTACTTCTGTTGGACATAATCACACACAACCTACCTCATTCTGGTTTGGTTCGATTTTTATAACTAAACCAAGATGCAACACAGTCTGTTTCAAATGGGAACAAATGAGCCATAGTGGGCAGAACAAGCAAGGAGGTGGGCAGTGCCAAGCACGAGCTAGCAAGATCCTATTTGCGCGCTCTAGCATTAATTTGCATATTTCCGTTGAGGAACGCCTACTCTGAAGTGTGCGTGTGCAATAACTCAATTCGCCTTTGCACTCCTTCTAAACATTTTATTTTTTACTTTGCGAAAGGGGAAAGTCTACTAAACTTAGTCCACTCTGTTTGTAACAGATTGTAGTTTTGGGAACATAACTGTATTGAGATCTAATGTTTAATCGTGAGATCTAATGTTTAATCGATGAGTAAATGGCCAGAATATCGGCATAAATCCATCTTCTCCCACTGCCGGCCACTAGGCTTCCTTTCACTACCATATTTGGTAGTGAGTGGAAACGCCAACCGGATGCTTCACGTTTATACATCATTTGAAATATCTGTCTCATTATTCTGTGCTATTAGTACCTGATGCCTGGTTTGATCTAGCCATCTGACTGAAATGCATAAGTCTAGGACAGTGGATAAGGCTTAGTTCTGTGTCTTTTCCTAGCGGTTTGTTTACATTGTTCACAGCAAGTGATTTGCAATGCCAGTTGTCAAACAAGGCTTATTCTCATTGCAAAAGCTGCTTTATGGGGACTTGGACTAGCCTCCATGTACAGTCACTGCAAACAAAGATGTTGCTTATGATGAGACAGTAGTTCAGTTCATAGAATAACTCGTATAGAAGCCATGGCCTTGTGGTGTCTCCCTTGTTAGACTAATTATTTATACAATTGGCCTGTTTCTAGACAGGTGTCGGGCTGTTGACCAACTGTTCAAATAAGGTGCTTGTCTGATTGCGTTAAATACATTCAACAAGTTATTGCTTTTGAAATGTGTGTGAGTGGTACCGTGGTTTTTAGACCGGTCTTTAATCCCCTCTTATAGCTCTGAGCTACATGGCAACATTAATCACTCTCACCCCACATCAAGATGCTGCTGTTGTCCAGGCCTAGGAACCCCAGGAAGAGTAGCTGCTGCTTTAGCAACAGCTAATGAGATTCTAATAAAATACCAAAAATACTAGGGGCTAGTCTACATTCAGTGTGTTTTAACGTATGACTTACCATTCTGGTTAGGTGAGATGTTCAGTGTCCCCCATACAGACTTATGAAAGGAGCAGTGTCTATTTCCAGTGAGGTATTTGGCCCATGTCCTATAATCCAATTGTAGGTATGGTATTGATTGACCAGATACTGGTATGAATGTAATTTTTAGGTCTAATATGCTAGTCATTCTCCTTTTATCGTGCTGAACACAAGGAATGTCCCTTGAATTGGTCGACTCAAGTCCGTTGGAAATGAATGATGTTTGGTGAATGGCCCAGAGTCTAGATTCAGCCCAGTTCAGAATATTGACACACATTTGAGTCACTGTTGTCTAGATCTACAGATGGACTCTTGTTGGCTGCTCACTCACACAAACGTTCATGCAGTGAATCCATCAAGTCTGTTGTGAATAAAGTTGAACTATGCATTCTGGATAGGAATCATTCAAGATGTCCACTGGGTTTGATCCAATTCATCTAGGAAACGTTGAACATGCTGAGTGGGGTAGGCTAGGTCTTTACATATCGTATACCAGGGTATTTGGAAATAGCCATGGGATGGTTTTTCAATACCATCAATACTTTGAAACTATTTCTTTTGAAGTTTTTCAATACTTTTTAAAATATTTGTAGCTACTTAAGTGAATACCTGCAGTCAACTCGATGCGATATGATTTCACCTGTCACATTATTTTACATCATGAAGCTTTTACCATAGTTCCCCAGAACAGTTGAGCTAGTCACTTGTTTGTAAATAGCACAATGGTGAAAGCAGGAGCAGGTAAGTCAAGCTGTCTATTGACGGGTCGGCTTTCAAGTGTTTTTTTTTGTTGTTGTTGCATAACTATAGTGATCAGGGACGTGCAACTTGTTTCCCTTCACAGAAAATACATCAGTGCAACACATTTGGTAGAAAATAGCTTCATTTTCATCAGATGACAACAGAAGTGCAATGCTATTTGGCTGGCAGCCACAGTGAATTAGTAAATGAGCTGACAATGAAAAATCAAGGTATTTTTTTTTGTTTGTTGCTTAAACGATGCATGTCCATCCTATTTCTAATGTTTATTATAGAAAGAATGCAGCCAGCTACATTTCCTAATGTTTTGCTTGAAGTTAATCTGGCATTTTACCAGAGAAAAGTAGACTACACTGAGAAAAGTAGACTACACCAGTCAGAGCGCTGTCTGCTGATAGAATCCCGTTTTACTGAAGCACAAAATGAGTCTGACAGCAGAAATTACAATAAGAAGCATTTTAGGTTTAACTTGCTAGTTATCTAAATAAGTGACTTAATAAGGTGATGGTGCATCATATTGTGTAAGCTTTCTGCCGTCTTTGAGAAGTCAAAGCCCTTTTGAGGAGTTATCCGTACAGCTGCCACTATCTTTATATCCTCTTCTTTCTCAGCCTGTCTGACCCTCCCTCCTCTTCTCTGAGCAGAGCAGGCAGGCCCTTTCCCTTGTGACTCCAGACGTGTGTGTACACATGCTGCTTCAGAGCAGACAAGCATGCTTCAAAACTTTGTTCACTTGGACAATGTCTCTCGTTCACATTCGCTTGTAAATGTCCAAACTCGCCAAAAATGACATTCTGTAGCACCTACCTATACATGTATAACTTTATAAGCTGGATTGCCTGTCTTTGAAATGTATTTATTTTCGTTTGCGCTCCTTAGCATATTTATCTAGCGGCCTCCATGGAAATTCTGTTACCAGAATGCTAATAAAATTAGCACAAGTAACAGATGCCCAATTGGGGGGGGGGGGGGTGTGTGTGTGTATCGATACAGTTAGGAGTTTTGGCGCAGGTACCTACATTTCGTAATATTATTTTGGACAATATTACATCGATATTGTGACTCCAAATATTCATTTGTAAAAACATTAGCGCCAGGCAGCTGTACCAGCACCAAAACTCTGGTATTTTTCATCTTATAGCTTGTTCTCCTTCTTTTTAAATAGTGAGCCAACCTGTTTTCAGCACTTTTATATCCATGACTTCTCATGCTCTCTCCTGTTCTTCTTCAGCAGAGCATTATGTTTGGATCGTTGAATCACAATACTTAGGTGCTGATATGGTATTTGCGATTCTAAGTATTGTGATAATATCATACTGTGAGATCCCTGGCAATTCCCAGCCATACATGCTATCATTTGGTTGTGTTCAAACCCAATCAGATCAATTATTGTTATTATGTTTCAGTGGGTTTTATTTGAGTTAGGCAAATATTTTTCTTTGGCTACCTCAAGTAGCCTACTACGCAGAGCTTTCTGGTTTCAGAAATAGGCACTTGTAGTCAGGCAGGCATGTGTTTTTCATTTTCATGCCAAATTGCATTGGAGGTTTCCCTTCTATGAAAATGTCTTCTCTTCTCATGATTAGAGCTGTTAGCGATAAGCTGTTTTGCCAGCTGTTAAAAAGGTATGCTAACACATGGAACATGAGGAGGCCTGTCAACCAAGTGAAGGATCTCTTTGCTTGAATTCCTCTAATTCTGCATTGGCAAGTAATGCAGTTTCTTTGGGTGTAAAATGAAGATTAGATACCTTGCACAAGGAAGAATCATCCAGGTTGATGTGATGGAATAGACCTAGAGATTGCTTTTATGAGCAGTTGGTATTCCGTACTGTGTTTTTGTTGTAATTTGGAAATGTGAAATGGTCTAAGGTAATGCTGTCCTCCAGGACCAGATGGTGCTTGATGTAGGCCTACTTGACTCCATTTAACTTACTCCACTTAGGCTACTATATTAAGGTACGTTATCCTATTGATTATTGCCAATTGGTTAGTTCCAGCCTCACTAGATTTTTGTCAATGTGTAGCCTATTTAATAAGCCATGACAATTTATTAGGAAAAGTGTCTTGCTTAGACTGTAATAATCTCATGTAGGCCCAGGCCTATGTTCTGCATACAATGTGTATTAACATCTCTTCATAGAAAGTGGCCTTGGGCAGTGAAAACCTCTGGTCATAGGCAACGATTCAGTAGTCTGAGTTTCTGCTACACAGGGTTATCATATTTTCTTTGGGTTAGGTAGTGTTTCTGAAGTCCCAAAGCTCTTTGATGGAAAACTTGTTCTGTTGGCCAACTCACAGTAAAGTTTGGGGCGGCGAGAAATTGGTCTTGAAAAGCAGCATGAGTCGACTTATCCATCGACGTGGACAAGGTTCAAGTTCAGAACAAGCTTCATTTTCGCAATTGGTGTGTGGGGTATTACTGGGAGAGTCCATGACTGTGAGGTCACTTCTGGTTACTGTTTTAAAGGGCATTCTACTCCAAAAATCCTTTGAAACTCAGTTGAATTTAATCTCTTGATCTTAATGACATCACCAGCCCGGCGTTACTGGATTTGATTTGATTTTGTTCATGCTCGCTGTCGACACAACTGAATTATGCAGAAATCACAATTACATTTAGACAATAGTACGTTCAATTTAAAAATGTCCTAGCTTACAAGATTTTAGCTAACAATTATTTAGCTGTGCGCCCTTTTACTAAATTAAATATAGGAGAAACACTGATCATGCTGCTCACATTTCAGTCTGACTTAGGAATCTGAAGTCAGTTGATTAGGTTTGATTCAGTGCAGGTTTAGTGTTGATGCATTTGGCCTACATCGTTTAACAGCTGCAACAGCGTGCTTGTATGGCTTTACATTCCTTACACCATCTGGAAAGATCAACTGGGGAGTTTTCCTTGAAAGTTATTTTGTCTGAAAGTAGACCAGAAGGAAGGATTGAGAAAGGCAGAGGTAAGGAAAGAAGAGACCATATGGAGGGAGAGCGGGGAAGGAAAGAAGAGACCATACGGGGGGGGGGAGGAAAGAAGGGACCATACGGGGGGGGGAAGGAAGGGACCATACGAAGGGAGAGAGGGTGAAGGGAAAGAAGAGACCATATGAGGGGGGGAGAGAGGGGGAAGGAAAGAAGGGACCATACGAAGGGAGAGAGGGTGAAGGGAAAGAAGAGACCATGAGAGAGGGGGAAGGAAAGAAGAGACCATACGAGGGGGGAGAGAGGGGAAGGAAAGAAGAGACCATACGGGGGGGAAGGAAAGAAGGGACCATACGAAGGGAGAGAGGGTGAAGGGAAAGAAGAGACCATACGGGGGGGAAGGAAAGAAGGGACCATACGAAGGGAGAGAGGGTGAAGGGAAAGAAGAGACCATACGAGGGGGAGAGAGGGGAAGGAAAGAAGGGACCATACGAAGGGAGAGAGGGTGAAGGGAAAGAAGAGACCATACGAGGGGGAGAGAGGGGGAAGGAAAGAAGGGACCATACGAAGGGAGAGAGGGTGAAGGGAAAGAAGAGACCATACGAGGGGGGGGGGGGAAAGGACAGAGGGTGAAGGAAAGAAGGGAGAGCGAGGGAGAAGGGACCATACAGAGAGGGAAGCAGAAGGCTGAGTTGCAGCAATGTCTACCTGTGTCTGGGGAGTTCTCTGAGATTGCCTGCTGTTATGGAGGAATCATGTCTGAATGGCGCTGCTGAGCCTATTAATGGAGTTGCTCTTGTGTCTGCCAAGTTGTCAGCCTCTGAAGAAGGGTCCTCCCTTCCACCCCACACCCTACTGTATCAACTGCCTGGAAGAGATCAGTGACATGAGGGCCACAGACAATTTCTCTGCAGGTACATTAGCGAGAAGGCCTTCGCCCAATTTACTGAAGCATTTTCCCCTTGGACTGGAGGTGTGATGACAAACGTTATTTGACTCAAGTACATTATCTCCCGAGCCCAGCCATAGTGGCAGTACATTATCTCCCGGGCCCAGCCATAGTGGCAGTACATTATCTCCCGGGCCCAGCCATAGTGGCAGTACATTATCTCCCGGGCCCAGCCATAGTGGCAGAATTGCAAATGAAAGTACAGAATCTTCTTTATTATGCAGCATCATGGAGCCATTTGATTGATTGTGAGTGATGGGTTACATTATGAGGCCGCTGGCCATGGGTCGGCACCGACCATTACACTATTGTTAACCAGTATATGATTCTCCCCTTTTTGGCTCATATGCCGCTGAAAAGACACTGCATTGCTTGATAATGTTCAGTGGTGTCTGGCTTCAGTTCTTTTCCACACAGACACAGAACCGGCAATGGAAAAGATTACTTTTCGTAACATCGCTCACAAAATTATATTGCTTTGTTTATGTGTACTCTGGGACTAGATAAAATATACAGGAAATAGCCTACTTGAAGTGTTTTCACCGCTTAGGTTTTAGACTGTGTACTTCACCGTCTGAGCAATGGGGATGTTTTCAAAGCACTGTAGACACTTCACACAAGATGGGAGTCTGGTTAGACTACATGCTACAGTTGAATCAGATAAAATGTGTCAGATTGTGATGTGGCAGCTGAGCATTACTCTTGTCGTATTGATGTAGGGCTTCCCAGCTACGTGGCAGAAAGGCAGTAGCAAGTTAATACTGGCAGTATTGTATATCAATATAGCAGTAACCATTGCTGCCTTGCAGACACATAAACCGGAAGTGGACAGACTGGACTCTTTTTAATGAGCTCTGTTGCATGCCACAGGAAATGGAAGTCCCACTGTGAATGGGAGCTTGTTCTCCCCAGGTTGACATTAGCCGATATGGAAGCTGGCTGACCCGCAGGCTCCTGATTCCCATCACCTGGAGTTCCCTGTGCAGTTCTATTTTGGTAACCAGCTCCAAGCACACAATCCAATTACATGGAGGTTACTGTTTGGCTCTCTGGAAGGGGACCTGTCTTATACCAGGAGGCAGGGAAAAATTGCTCCTGTGCCAGGTTCTGCACTATTCAATTGCGGTTTTATTGGGTTATTACTCTGCCGCAGTAAATTATTGGGAAGCTCTTGGCAGGTGCCACAGAATCTTTTTAATCTGCCGACGACTGTCAGCTTTCTCTGCATCATAACCCTGTGACTTTTTGCACACTGGTGTTGTGTGGTGAGAAAACCCTCCCTTTATTTCATGGCACTCAAACAGCCAATGTGTTGTTGAGAAACTCTTACCCTGGAACTGTTCACTAAGTTGGGAGTGGTGTTCTGCTAACTAAGAACCGTGTGTGTAGCTTTAACATCCGATCCATTCCAATAAGACAGGGTTAGGAGAGAAGGGCGGAATGAGTCTAGCGGTGTTGCTTGTCACTGATTCTATTCAGGTTGTGTTGGTGTCTGCTTATCCATGACTGATTAGCCTGGGCTACGTGTTCTAGTGTCTGCACAGATGGTACCCTCTAACGTTAGGATGTAGAAACTAGCCTATATCAGCTCATTTTAATTAAAGGGATACTTCAAGTTTTTCTACTTACCCAGAGTCAGATGAACTTGTGGATACTATTTATATGTCTGTGTGCACTATGAAGGAAGTTAAGAGGTTGTTTCGCCAGCCAATTAACTAGCGTTAGCGCAATAACTGGAAGTCAACAGGTAAAGTAGCATACACTAGCATACTTATAGACTTCCAGTCATTGCGCTAACGCTAGTTAGCACTGGCTTGTGCAACTACCTTAAACTTCCTTCATACTGTATGCATAGACATCAAATGATATCCACAAGTTCATCTGACTCTGGGCAAGTAGAACAGCTTAATTTTAAAGGTAAATCTTGTAGAGTTGGTACATTCTGTGTGCAAATAATAGAAAGTGGACAAATCCTTTCTGTAAAGAGGTGTGTCTCTTTGGACAGGCCAGATATAATCCCCACCCTGACATGGGTGTCTGATGGATTGCTGGGGGAAATTGGATCTCTGAGAAAAAGACAAGCACCGAGGGGGGTACATTGCCTCATGCCCTCAGTCAACAGGCTGCTCACTGGGATGTTTCCTCCGTGGGTCTTTTCAAAAGGCTTGCTCTGCAGTTCTGGCGAAGGGCAGTACAGTAGGTCAACCGAAAATAGAGCTACAAACCCTCTTTTATGAAGGTGTCGGCTGATTTAGACCCCACCACTGTTTAGCCAGCCAAACGTCACAGCTGCAACCCCCCCAGTTGTACCACACTTCCATGTAGGCTCATCATATGGCAGTTTTACCACACTTCCATGTAGGCTCATCATATGGCAGTTTACCAGTTTTACCACACTTCCATGTAGGCTCATCATATGGCAGTTTACCAGTTTTACCACACTTCCATGTAGGCTCATCATATGGCAGTTTACCAGTTTTACTACACTTCCATGTAGGCTCATCATATGGCAGTTTACCAGTTTTACCACACTTCCATGTAGGCTCATCATATGGCAGTTTACCAGTTTTACTACACTTCCATGTAGGCTCATCAAATGGCAGTTTACCAGTTTTACTACACTTCCATGTAGGCTCATCAAATGGCAGTTTACCAGTTTTACCACACTTCCATGTAGGCTCATCATATGGCAGTTTACCAGTTTTACTACACTTCCATGTAGGCTCATCATATGGCAGTTTACCAGTTTTACCACACTTCCATGTAGGCTCATCATATGGCAGTTTACCAGTTTTACTACACTTCCATGTAGGCTCATCAAATGGCAGTTTACCAGTTTTACTACACTTCCATGTAGGCTCATCAAATGGCAGTTTACCAGTTTTACTACACTTCCATGTAGGCTCATCATATGGCAGTTTACCAGTTTTACCACACTTCCAGGTGGCGGTTGCTGTGAATCGGCCCTTACTGAAACCTGTTGAGTTGTTAGGCTGCCATGAAAGCGCCCATTTGGGAGGCTTCCGTTAAGGATGGCTGAATAATGTGGACGCCTCCTGCTTCATTTCCCATCTCCATTAGAGGTCGACCGACTAAGATTTTTTCAACACCGGTACCGATTATTGGAGGACCAAAAAAAGCCGATACCGATTAAGCGGCCGATTCTTCTTCTTTTTTAAGTGTGTGTGTGTATATATACAGTGGGGCAAAAAAGTATTTAGTCAGCCACCAATTGTGCAAGTTCTCCCATTTAAAAAGATGAGAGGCCTGTAATTTTCATCATAGGTACACTTCAACTATGACAGACAAAATGAGAAAAGAAATTCTAGAAAATCACATTGTAGGATTTTTTAATGAATTTATTTGCAAATTATGGTGGAAAATAAGTATTTGGTCAATAACAAAAGTTTCTCAATACTTTATATACCCTTTGTTGGCAATGACACAGGTCAAACGTTTTCTGTAAGTCTTAACAAGGTTTTCACACACTGTTGCTGGTATTTTGGCCCATTCCTCCATGCAGATCTCCTCTAGAGCAGTGATGTTTTGGGGCTGTCGCTGGGCAACACGGACTTTCAACTCCCTCCAAAGATTTTCTATGGGGTTGAGATCTGGAGACTGGCTAGGCCACTCCAGGACCTTGAAATGCTTCTTACGAAGCCACTCCTTCGTTGCCCGGGCGGTGTGTTTGGGATCATTGTCATGTTGAAAGACCCAGCCACGTTTCATCTTCAATGCCCTTGCTGATAGGTTTTCACTCAATCTCACGATACATGGCCCCATTCATTCTTTCCTTTACACGGATCAGTCGTCCTGGTCCCTTTGCAGAAAAACAGCCCCAAAGCATGATGTTTCCACCCCCATGCTTCACAGTAGGTATGGTGTTCTTTGGATGTAACTCAGCATTCTTTGTCCTCCAAACATGACGAGTTGAGTTTTTACCAAAAAGTTATATTTTGGTTTCATCTGACCATATGACATTCTCCCAATCCTCTTCTGGATCATCCAAATGCTCTCTAGCAAACTTCAGACATGTACTGGCTTAAGCAGGGGGACACGTCTGGCACTGCAGGATTTGAGTCCCTGGCGGCGTAGTGTGTTACTGATGGTAGGCTTTGTTACTTTGGTCCCAGCTCTCTGCAGGTCATTCACTAGGTCCCCCGTGTGGTTCTGGGATTTTTGCTCACCGTTCTTGTGATAATTTTGACCCCACGGTGTGAGATCTTGCGTGGAGCCCCAGATCGAGGGAGATTATCAGTGGTCTTGTATGTCTTCCATTTCCTAATAATTGCTCCCACAGTTGATTTCTTCAAACCAAGCTGCTTACCTATTGCAGATTCAGTCTTCCCAGCCTGGTGCAGGTCTACAATTTTGATTCTGGTGTCCTTTGACAGCTCTTTGGTCTTGGCCATAGTGGAGTTTGGAGTGTGACTGTTTGAGGTTGTGGACAGGTGTCTTTTATACTGATAACAAGTTCAAACAGGTGCCATTAATACAGGTAATGAGTGGAGGACAGAGGAGCCTCTTAAAGAAGAAGTTACAGGTCTGTGAGAGGCAGAAATCTTGCTTGTTTGTAGGTGACAAATACTTATTTTCCACCATCATTTGCAAATAAATTCATTAAAAATCCTACAATGTGATTTTCTGGATTTTTTTTTCTCATTTTGTCTGTCATAGTTGACGTGTACCTATGATGAAAATTCCAGGCCTCATCTTTTTAAGTGGGAGAACTTGCACAATTGGTGGCTGACTAAATACTTTTTTGCCCCACTGTATGTGTATATATACATATATACATGCATGCATGCATACACACACACACACACACACACACACACACACACACACACACACACACACACACACACACACACAGTGAGGGGGGGAAAAGTATTTGATCCCCTGCTGATTTTGTACGTTTGCCCACTGACAAAGAAATGATCAGTCTATAATTTTAATGGTAGGTTTATTTGAACAGTGAGAGACAGAATAACATCAAATAAATCCAGAAAACGCATGTCAAAAATGTTATAAAATGATTTGCATTTTGATGAGGGAAATAAGTATTTGACCCCTCTGCAAAACATGACTTAGTACTTGGTGGCAAAACCCTTGTTGGCAATCACAGAGGTCGGATGTTTCTTGTAGTTGGCCACCAGGTTTGCACACATCTGAGGAGGGATTTTGTCCCACTCCTCTTTGCAGATCTTCTCCAAGTCATTAAGGTTTCGAGGCTGACGTTTGGCAAGTCGAACCTTCAGCTCCCTCCACAGATTTTCTATGGGATTAAGGTCTGGAGACTGGCTAGGCCACTCCAGGACCTTAATGTGCTTCTTCTTGAGCCACTCCTTTGTTGCCTTGGCCGTGTGTTATGGGTCATTGTCATGCTGGAATACCCATTTTCAATTCCCTGACTGAGGGAAGGAGGTTCTCACCCAAGATTTGACGGTACATGGCCGCGTCCATCGTCCCTTTTGATGCGGTGAAGTTGTCCTCTCCCCTTAGCAGAAAAACACCCCCCAAAGCATAATGTTTCCACCTCCATGTTTGACGGTGGAGATGGTGTTCTTGGGGTCATAGGCAGCATTCCTCCTCCTCCAAACACGGCGAGTTGAGTTGATGCCAAAGAGCTCCATTTTGGTCTCATCTGACCACCACACTTTCACCCAGTTGTCCTCTGAATCATTCAGATGTTCATTGGCAAACTTCAGACGGGCATGTATATGTGCTTTCTTGAGCAGGGGGACCTTGCGGGCGCTGCAGGATTTCAGTCCTTTGCGGCGTAGTGTGTTACCAATTGTTTTCTTGGTGACTATGGTCCCAGTTGCCTTGAGATCATTGACAAGATCCTCCCGTGTAGTTCTGGGCTGATTCCTCACCGTTCTCATAATCATTGCAACTCCACTAGGTGAGATCTTGCACGGAGCCCCAGGCCGAGGGAGATTGACAGTTCTTTTGTGTTTCTTCCATTTGCGAATAATCGCACCAACTGTTGTCACCTTCTCACCAAGCTTCTTGGCAATGGTCTTGTAGCCCATTCCAGCCTTGTCGGTCTACAATCTTGTCCCTGACATCCTTGGAGAGCTCTTTAGTCTTGGCCATGGTGGAGAGTTTGGAATCTGATTGATTGATTGCTTCTGTGGACAGGTGTCTTTTATACAGGTAACAAACTGAGATTAGGAGCACTCCCTTTAACCTCTCTAGGCTAGGCGGGACGAATTCGTCCCACCTACGTAACAGCCACTGCCAGCCTGTGGCGCGATTTTCAAAACCTTAAAAATCCTATTACTTCAATTTCTCAAACATATGACTATTTTACAGCCATTTAAAGACAAGACTCTCGTTAATCTAACCACACTGTCCGATTTCAAAAAGGCTTTACAACGAAAGCAAAACATTAGATTATGTCAGCAGAGTACCAAGCCAGAAATAATCAGACACCCATTTTTCAAGCCAGCATATAATGTCACCAAAACCCAGAAGACAGCTAAATGCAGCACTCACCTTTGATGATCTTCATCAGATGACAACCCTAGGACATTATGTTATACAATACATGCATGTTTTGTTCAATCAAGTTCATATTTATATCAAAAACCAGCTTTTTACATTAGCATGTGACGTTCAGAACTAGCATACCCCCGCAAACTTCCGGGGAATTCGCTAACATTTTACTAAATTACTCACGATAAACGTTCACAAAAAGCATAACAATTATTTTAAGAATTATAGATACAGACCTCCTCTATGCACTCGATATGTCCGATTTTAAAATAGCTTTTGGTGAAAGCACATTTTGCAATATTCTAAGTACATAGCCCAGGCATCACGGGCTCGCTATTTAGACACCCGGCAAGTTTAGCACTCACCATAATCATATTTACTATTATAAAAGTTTGATTACCTTTTGTTGTCTTCGTCAGAATGCACACCCAGGACTGCTACTTCAATAACAAATGTTGGTTTGGTCCAAAATAATCCATCGTTATATCCGAATAGCGGCGTTTTGTTCGAATGCGTCCCAGACACTATCTGAAATGGTAAATCAGGGTCGCGCGCATGGCGCAATTCGTGACAAAAAAAATCTAAATATTCCATTACCGTACTTCGCAAGCATGTCAACCGCTGTTTAAAATCAATTTTTATGCCATTTTTCTCGTAAAAAGCGATAATATTCCGACCGGGAATGTCCATTTAGCTAAACAGAGGAAAGTAAACACAGCTTTCGGTCGACACGGGCACGAGCCTGAGTCTCACAGTACTGTAACCAGCCACTACCCAAACGCGCTACTTTTTTTCAGCCAGAGCCTGCAAAGCCACGATTCTGCGTTTTGCCGCCTTCTGAGAGCCTATGGCAGCCGTAGGAAGTGTCACGGGACAGCTAAGATCCTCACTCTTCAATAAACAGAGACAAGAAGAACGACACCTTGTCAGACAGGCCACTTCCTGCATGAAACCTTGTCAGGTTTTTGCCTGCCAAATGAGTTCTGTTATACTCACAGACACCATTCAAACAGTTTTAGAAACTTTAGGGTGTTTTCTATCCATATGTAATAAGTATATGCATATTCTAGTTACTGGGTAGGAGTGGTAACCAGATTAAATCGGGTACGTTTTTTTATCCGGAGGTGTAAATACTGCCCCCTAGCCCTAACAGGTTAAATCACCCATTTGGCGAAGTAGGCGATGATTCGATGATAAATTAACAGGCACCGCATCGATTATATGCAACGCAGGACAAGCTAGATAACTACACATGGTTGACGATATTACTAGTTTAGCTAGTGATTATGATTGATTGATTGATTGTTTTTTATAAGATACTTTCAATGCTAGCTGGCACCTTACCTTGGCTCCTTGCTGCAGTCCCGTAACAGGTAGTCAGCCTGCCACGCAGTCCCCTCGTGGAATGCAATGTAATCGGCCATGATCGGTGTCCAAAAATGCCGATTACCGATCGTTATGAAAACTCGAAATCCGCCTAATTAATCGGCCATTCCGATTAATCGGTCGACCTCTAATCTCCATTAGGTCTGCAGGGACAATCCTGAGAGCTGAATAATGTGGACGCCTCCTGCTTCCTTTCCTCCCATCTCCATTAGGTCAACAGGGACAAGCCTGCGAGTGCAATTGTGTCAAAAGCAGAACAGCTGATGTCAGAGCAGCTTAAGCAGACGCTGAGAGTGCGTCTGGAGCACAGGAGGTTGGTGGCACCTTAATTGGGGAGGACAGAGTCTTGGTAATGGCTGGAGCAGAATATGTGGAATGGTTTCCGTGTTTGATGGCATTCTGTTCCAGCCATTATTATGAGCCGTCCTCCCCTCAACAGCCTCCACTGGTTGGAAGTCATTGGAGAAAGTGGCCAACTGAATAAAAAAAAAGTGTTTCCAATCAGAAGATCCACAAGGCTTTGTCTGCTGAAGTTGGGGAAAAGATACAACAGATTTTTATCATGGCTGAAGCTTTCCTCCCTCCTCACACAAGCAGGAGCCTGCTGAGCACGCTTTCTGAGAGCAGCAATTGAAACTATTCACAGCAATGACCTTCCAAATGGTGCAGATTCTTTTCATTTAATTTCAGATCCTAAATTACATCTCAGCGACAGAGGAATTAGAAAATGAAAGGTTTTGGCCAGCTATCAGAGGCAGGAGCCTTTTCTCTCCACAAACAGTTTGGCTGAAGTCCTATTGTGTACACTGTTTGGCCCTGTGTTTTTGTCAGTGGCAGTTTGCAGCACAAAGAGAATCATCAGAATTCAGTCTTCTGAGGCGGTATTGATCTCATCTCCACAGACCCCTCTGAAGAGTCTTTTGTGCTGGGTTTATTTGCCCCTGCACGTACCTTATCACAGGGGAGACGAGCAGTGCAGATGTGAGTGTTAATTATTTACTGGTTCATGTTGGAGGGAGGGGTGCTGCAGGGGCAGAGGGGTCACGATGCTCAGAAAGGAGGCAGTGTCTTCCACTCTGCTCCCGTTCAACCCAGCCAGCCCAATGCTCAGCAACGTGGAGGAGAATAAGTGAGTTTCTGGAAGTTGTTTACGGCCCCTGAAAGGGCAGCAGTAGCACAGACATGCTAAAACCCGATGCTTGTGGAGCTTTTATAGGAGTCAGTGGGAAGGACCATGTGTTTGGGCTTGAGGGAGTTATTGTCTGTTACATGCTGACCTGACCGCGTCCGCCCGCCATCGTGCACATTTGATTTTGTCCCCCCACACCAGATGCGATCAGGACATGGTGGTTAAAATATCAAAACAAACTCTGAACCAATTATATTAATTTGGGGACAGGTGGTAATTTAGTTAGCTATGGTAATGGTAATTTAGTTAGCTTAGCTTGTTGTTGCTAGCTAGTTTGTCCTGGGATATTAACATTGGGTTGTTATTTTACCTGAAATGCTTAAGGTCCTCTACTCCGACAATGAATCCACAGATAAAAGGGTAAACCGAGTTAGTTTCTAGTAATCTCTCCTGCTTCAGGCTTCTTCTTCTTTGGACTTTATGTGGCGGGTTGGCAACCAACTTTAAGGTGCATTACCACTAGAGGTCGACCGATTATGATTTTTCAACGCCGATACCGATTTATTGGAGGACCAAAAAAGCCAGTACCGATTAATCGGCCAATTTATTATTTTTTCTTATTTTTTATGACAATTACAACAACACTGAATGAACACTTATTTTAACTTAATATAATACATCAATAAAATCAATTTAGCCTAAAATAATTAATGAAACATGTTCAATTTGGTTTAAATAATGCAAAACAAAGTGTTGGAGAAGAAAGTAAAAGTGCAATATGTGCCATGTAAGAAAGCTAATGTTTAAGTGCCTTGCTCAGAACATGGGAACATATGAAAGCTAGTGGTTCCTTTTAACATGAGTCTTCAATATTCCCAGGTAAGAAGTTTTAGGTTGTAGTTATTATATTATTATAGGAATTATAGGACTATTTTTCTTTATGATTTGTATTTCATATACCTTTGACTATTGGATGTTCTTATAGGCACTTTAGTATTGCCAGTGTAACAGTATAGCTTCTGTCCCTCTCCTCGCTCCTACCTGGGATCGAACCAGGAACACATCGACAACAGCCACCCTCGAAGCAGCGTTACCCATGCAGAGGAAGGGAAAAAACTACTCCAAGTCTCAGAGCGAGTGACGTTTGAATTGCTATTAGCGTGCACCCGGCTAACTAGCTAGCCATTTCACATCGGTTACACCAGCCTAATCTTGGGAGTTGATAGGCTTGAAGGGGTGGGTATAATTTGTGGAACGTTCCAACAGGAATCTATTCCAAAAACTTCGTAAATAACAAGGTTTCCAAAAAACAACGCAGGTTGAAGTCATAAACAGCGCAATGCTTGAAGCACAGCGAAGGGCTGCTGGCAAAACGCACGAAAGTGCTGTTTAAATGAATGCTCAGGAGCCTGCTGGTGCCTACCACCGCTCAGTCAGACCGCTCTATCAAATCATAGACTTAATTATAATATAATAAACACACAGAAATACGAGCCTTGGGTCATTAATATGGTCGAATCTGGAAACTATCATCTCGAAAACAAAAAGTTTTTTTTCTTTCAGTGACATACGGAACCGTTCCGTATTTTATCTAACGGGTGACTAAGACTAAATATTCCTGTTAGGCGTTGATGTTTATGGTTAGGTACATTGGTGCAACGACAGTACTTTTTTCCGCAAGAATCGCTTGTTAAATCAACACCCGTTTATCGAAGTAGGCTGTGATTCAATGAAAATTAACAGGGACCGCGATCGATCATATGCAACGCAGGACACGTTAGATAAACTAGTAATATCATCAACCATGTGTAGTTAACTAGTGATTATGTTAAGATTGATAGTTTTTTATAAGTCTAATGCTAGCTAGCAACTTACCTTTGCTTCTTGCTGCCCTCGCGTTACAGGTGGTCAGCCTGTTAATCCTTGTGGAGTGCAATGTAAGGTAGGTGGTTAGAGCATTGGACTGGTAACCGAAGGTTGCAAAAACGAATCCCCCTGAACAAGGCAGTTAACCCCCGGTTCTAGGCCGTCATTGTAAATAAGAATGTGTTCTTAATCTGACTTGCCTAGTTAAATAAAGGTGTAAAAAAATAATAAAAAAGGGCAAATCGGTGGCCAAAAATACCGATTACCGATTGTTATGAACACTTGAAATCGGCCCTAATTAGTCGGCCATTCCGATTAATCGGTCGACCTCTAATTACCACAACCAACTGGACTGGAGTGTGGACCTCAGTTCATCTTTCAATCACCCACGTGGGTATATGCTCCTAAAAACCAATGAGGAGATGGGAGAGGTGGGACTTGCAGCTCGTCGAGCATTACAAATAGAACCAAGTTCTATTTTAGTGCCTGGCTACGCAGATGTTCGTTGACTCGCGCAAGCTATGATTGAATAACATGTATGTGTAACTATATTTTGCAACGCAGGTGACGCAAGCGGTGTGGTCAGCATGTTAGAGCTGAGCAGGCATGTGTTTAAGAGCATAATGTCTCTTGGATAAGATGGACATTATGGATAATTAAAAGTGATGTCAACTCGTGTGCGTGCGTGTGTGTGTGTGTGTGTGTGTGTGTGTGTGAGAATTACAAATACAGAGGCCATGTTGGAGAAAGCTATCACATCTGGTGCAGTAGACTGTATTTGAAGAAATGGTAGGTCTAGACCTAAGCTTTAATAACCTCTTATGATCCTTAAGCGCGAATCCTGTTAGCGGGATTGATTTGACAACATCCAGTAAAATTGTAGCGTTCCAAATTCAAACTACAGAAATATCAATATTCAACCTTCACAAAAATATAAGTGTAATACATCAAAATAAAGCTTAACTTGTTAATCCAGCCGCGTGTCAAAAATTCAAAAAGGCTTTACGTGGCGAAAGCAAAACATGCGATTTTCTGAGGACAGCGCCCTGCATACAAACGCATGAAAACATATTTCAACCAGGCAGGTGCGACACAAAAGTCAGAAATAGCCATATAATAAATGCCTTTTGAAAATCTTCTTCTTTTGCAATCTCAAATGTCTCAGTGACACAATGAATGATCCTTTTGTTCGATAATGTCCTTCTTTATGTCCCAAAAATGTCAATTTATTTAGCACGTTTGATTCAGAAATACACCGGTTCCAACATGACTACAAAGTATCTACCACGTTACCTGTAAACTTGGTCCAAACATTTCAAGCAACGTTCCTAATCCAACCTCGGTATCCTAAAATGTAAATGAAACAATCAAATTTAAGATGGAATTAACTGTTTCTAATACTGGATAAAAACAACGTGAAGCGCGCTTCAGTTCACGCGCAACAAAAGACAAAAGCCCTTCAGTGACACCTACAAAGAACAGCCCTACTTCTTAATTTCTCAAAAGAAAAACATCGAACAATTTATAAAGACTGACATCTAGTGGAAGACATAGGAGCTGCAATCTGGGCCCTAATAAATCAGGTCTCCCATAGAAACCCACAGTGACCTCAAAAACAAATTCCTTGGATGGATTGTGCTCGGGGTTTCACCTGCCAAATCAGTTCTGTTATACTCACAGACATTATGCTAACAGTTTTAGAAACTTCAGAGTGTTTTCTATCCAAATACACTAATTATATGCATATCCTAGCTTCTGGGCCTGACTAGCAGGCAGTTTACTTTGGGCACGCTTTTCATCCGGACGTGAAAATACTGCCCCCTATCCCAGAGAGGATATGAAGCTAAGTGCTAACATGATCACAATGCGTTTGTGTAAGGCATGCCTTTTAACAGCACTTTATTTAGCCTACATTATGGGGTTGGGCTGTGCCTTTCCTCTGGCATCATTCAATGTTAGTGTTTTCTTAAGCTGCCGTGTTGATGCAGGGGTTGTCAGTGTCCACTTGACAGAGTATGGCTATGTTAACCCTGTGAGGGTGAGCAGTGAGGCCAGTTAGTCTTCGTCCCTCACCAGTGACACTATCAGCAGTCCTTGTGGAATGAGCCAGTCACTCAGAACAGTGGGGCCACGGTTGGCCGTCAATCAGGATTTACGTTTCCCAGGGTTGCCATGGTGACTGTGGGAAATGGTTATGGAGACCAGGATTTCTGTGCAACGCGGTAGCACCTTTGGGATTATGGTGGAGTTTAGGCAGCTTTTAGATAATGTAGTGTTAAAGGATGGATCATTGTCCCTGTTTAGTCACATTTGGTTAACAAAATGCATCTTTTGCTACGAGCATTTGCTTGTATTTAATCAAGAAAACAATGTCTCTACTACTGGGTGAAGAGAACTGTGGCTCCAGGATAAACAAGCCAATTTGACACCTATTTATTTACTTACAGGACTAGTTGAATCTTTCTTTACCTTACCCCCGACCTTGTTCATTACCAGTTTGATTCAATAGGTCCCAATGTAATGGCATGTCGTTTTTTTCTTGATAGTAAAGACATCACAAGCCTTCCTGAACTGAATAATGTTAGATCAAGCTGTAGGCTTATGTCAGTTGAATAGTGTTAGATCAAGCTGTAGGCCTGTGTCAGTTGTGAATAGTGTTGGATCAAGCTGTAGGCCTGTCAGTTGTGAATAGTGTTGGATCAAGCTGTATGCTTGTCAGTTGTGAATAGTGTTGGATCAAGCATCTAACTTTAAGAATCAGCTGTCAGAGCAGCTTACCGATCACTGTACCTGTACACAGCCAATCTGTAAATAGCACACCCAACTACCTGATCCCCATATTGTTATTTATCCTCTTGCTCTCTACTTGCACATCATCTGTACATCTATCACTCCAGTGTTAATGCTAAATTGTAATTATTTCACCTCTATGGCCTATTTATTGCCTTTCCTCCCTGCTGTTCTACATTTGCACACACTGTACATCGATTTTCTATTGTGTTATTGACTGTTCGTTTGTTTGTAACTCTGTTGTTTTTGTCGCACTGCTTTGCTTTATCTTGGCCAGGGCGCAGTTGTAAATGAGAACTTGTTCTCAACTGGCCTACCTGGTTAAATAAAGGTGACATAATTAAAAGCTGTAGGCCTATGTCAGTTGCATGAATGGAGAACATGTGCTTAAATGTTTTGCCTTGTGGTCTGCACTCAGTCTTCATAGAGGTCTGGAGGGCTGCACTGAAATGTTATATTTTCTCATCATTAGAATTTGCAATGGCCCTCTGTCCATAATTTGTAAAAAAAAAAAATTAAAATGTTTTATCCAATGTTTCCTAACTCTGTAGCTTTTGTTTCAGTAGTTGTTTGCAAGCTGGACAGAGTGAAGTGACAAATTGTAGGGCTGTTATCATTTCAACACAGTTTCGGTTTGGTTTTAGTCATTTCAATGTAGATTTAGGGCTCAGAAACACCAATAGCTTTCGCTGAGCGAGAGAACTTAGCAACTGAACAGAGAGCCGGCTGTAATTTGCGAATCGAATACACACCAATTTTACCTGTAGAATTGCATGAAAATGTCAGCAGTCAGACATCTACAGCAGGTGGTCCCTAAAACACAACGAGCTGAACGATTTTCACACCAACGCTAGATCCACATTAGTGCAATGAGTTTCAGCCTTCAGGTTGTTTTCATTGGCAATTAAAACAACTCTTGAACCTTTATTCTTCATTGCTGTGAGGAGTTCAAGGTTTTATCACCTTCAAACTTTCTGTGAATTTTTGTTGTCTTCTGTGGTGCTGCTCAGCGCTTTTTGTTTTATGTTATTGGTTGGCTGAGCATTACCTACTGTATTGGATAGATGTAACTATTTTTCTCTTTTTCCCCCAGGGCAAAATGTGGGTAAATAGGAAGGGGATACCTAGACCCTAAGGATTCTCTCAACCCAGTCCCCCAGCAGTCAGAGAAGGTGGCGGACCTCATTGAGGCAAACCTGGGCCGTTGGCACTAAAATGTCCTTAAGTAGTGGCACTGCAGGCGGGAAAGGTGTGGACTCGAATGCGGTGGACACTTACGACAGCGGTGATGAGTGGGACATCGGTGTAGGAAATCTGATTATCGACCTAGACGCTGACTTAGAAAAGGACAAACTTGAGATGTCTGGAACCAAGGACGGAGGGGGTATGACGGCTCCGCCCAGTGCTGTTGCAGCTTTGCCTGACAACATCAGATTTGTTAGTCCTGTACCTGGCCCTCAAGGCAAGGAGAGTAAATCTAAATCCAAACGCAGCAAAAACTCAAAAGACAATAGTAGCAAGGTCTCAGCTGGAGATGGGGCCAAGAAAGAAGGGCAGACGCGAACCCAAGGGGAACCAACCAACACTGGTGCTACTGCAGGAGCCACTAGCAACAATTCCACTACTGGCAAAGGAATGGAGAAGGGTGGCAAAGTCTCTCGGAACAGTGGGAAAAAAGACAAGGAAGGGACAAGTGGGAAAAGTAAGAAGGAGAAAAGCGAGGGAGTGCCAGTGGTGGTAATAGCTGCCACTGAAAAGGAGGTGGTTTCTCAAGTAGCTTTGGGGGTTAACCGTAGTGCCCCCTTTGAGAACACACAATCTACAGACTTGGTAGGGGACGATCAGTTGGGGAATATTGCACTTGAGTCTGTTGGGATTGTTCCAGCATTGACAATTAAAACTGAACCGCAGGAGCTGGACAATATAGAATGCAGAACATTGAAGAAAGTGAAAAATGAAAAGGTAAGAGTGCTATTAAACAAATTATTGCTTGGAATGTTTCAGCTGAATGTGTATCACTATGCAAGACCAATTTCCAAACCTTTGCCAAGCTGTAGGTTCAGATTTCATTCCATTTGAGATGTGGTTTTTGGTTGAACTATATTCTAACTTTATTGGAACATGATGTAGCCTTGTCAGGGGTTTGGAGCTGTGCCTGCTGTTTCTCACCGCTTTAGTTTTGTCTAATTGAAGACATTGCCCTCATTTCACATCAGTTGTGAGTATCAGTCAGGACAATCTGGTCATGATGGCGTTTCTGAAATATCTTGTCCCTCTGCCTTTCGTTAAACAGGAAAAGCCTGGAAGAACTTTAAAGTGCTTGGCTACAGTTCATTATTATTATTACAATTGTATCTGTGGTTATTAAACTTCATAAATATCGTAACATGTTCTACACAGGATATTTGTTTTTCAAAATGAATCAATTAGCTTGCTGACTAGCTAGTTGATTGCTGATGGCAACGCCTGTTTTCCCCTCTTCAAACATAGACATTGTCATGCAAGAAACTCATGAACAGTTGTTTAACTATTTACCAGCACTTATCCTGTCTCCTCATTGAGCTGGTCTATCAGTGTGTCTATTGTGTGCTCAAACAGCCTTTTCATGCTCTGTTAGTACCAGCAGTGGAGGGAGGTGCTGGGGATTGTTTTGTCTGTCGTCGTGTTCCATTCTTAATCCCACAAGCCCCGGCAATGCCTGGTGGGTGGGGGAGGGTGGCAGAGCACTCCCTCACTTTCGCTGCTGCTATGAAAGTGAAGTGGGGGGGAAGGGCCTTCGAAGAAGCAAGTTTCCCTCTGTCAGGAATGCAAAGCTGTGAAGTCTCCTCAGATAACTCAAACAGGGAAGGAAATCTAAGGACAAAAGGTTTAGCAATCAGAAAGGACTCTGGCAACCCAATGAGCTCGGCATGGATTGGTTGACGACCTTGAACAAAGGCAAAGGGTCAGACTCAGCACTGGGTTCTTAGACTCATCAGGGTCTCCAGAAAAGTTGCCAATAGTGTTTCACTGAATTCATATCTGATTCCTTGAGAATCTAAAGGCCTATGTTTAAACGGAGGCCTCTACAATGGCCGTCTAGACCACATTAATGATGAATACAATGTATACTGCCCTGTTTTATGACATTGACATTTAAAACATTTTTTTTAACCTTTTATTTAACTAGGCAAGTCAGTTAAGAACAAATTCTTATTTACAATGACGGCCTACCGGGAACAGTGGGTTAACTGCCTTGTTCAGGGGCAGAACGACAGATGTTTACCTTGCCAGCTCAGGGATTCAATCCAGAAACCTTTCGGTTACTTGCCCAACGCTCTAACCACTAGGCTGCCTGCAGCCCCAAAAATATGGCATATTCAATGTTGCTCAAATTAACCTAATCTTTATCAATGTTGTCCAACATGTCTCATCTCCATGCCATGGGTGTTCCAGAGTTCAAATCACATTTGCCCAAACTGTGAACAGTATCTATAATACAAGTCATAAGATATTTGAATAGCATGTTAAGTCATCCAGATGGTTCCCAGTTAGTAGCATGTTAGAGCTTCTGAGCTGTAGCTTAATAAAGGTGTTGTACATGACGAGGAAAGTGCTCTGCCTTCTAGACAGTTGACAGTAACTGGGTGTGATTTGTTATTCGTCATCTCAAATACATTCTCTTTTTTTATTTTTTATAATGACTTACTAACTCATGCTCTTACCCTCTTTGAGTGTGTGACTGTGCTCACACTGTCTCCATCTTAGGACAGAGCTCCTAAAGCATTGGCTCTTGTTTCTGGAATAAATCATCTCTGCTCCCTCAACTACAGCACTGCCCACCCTCTCTCTCGCTCTCTCTCGCTCACTCATTATACAAGCCTGGAGGAGCCAGGCATTCATTCGTCAGCTGCCTCGACGTGATGCTGGCCTTGACGAATGGAGCAGCTCTTATGGAAAATTACATTAGCAATGTCAGTTCAAAAGAGGAAGGAGGAAAAAAAGGTCTGTGCTTGAGAGTGAAAGAGCCTGGCCACCACTGTGTAGTTGCTGATGTGCAGTTAGAGGAGAAAGGGCTCTCATGAGAACTAGCTTTATTTCCTTTTCTTGCCTCTGATTTACTGGTGCTATTGTGTTAGAGCTCATTCCTTTTAAATAACACCAAGGCTTTGACTCTGGACGAGGAGGGAGGGATGACTGGTTTTGAGGGGAGTGTCAATTGCGTAGAGGGTAGGCTATACCTGTTCATATATGCTGGTTAGCCCAATTCCAACAAGAGACTTGATGTGTAGTCCTAAACACAGAACTTGCTATTCTCCCATTTACATTTTTGTGTGGAAAAACAAGGCTACACAGCAAGCAGGGATTGGGGAAAAACTGTATTTCCCTAATCTGTTCAGCCAAATCCTACCTGGAATGTTAACTTGCTTGGTCCTGCTGAGGCACCTTGCCATGAAGCCACATTGTTTCAGCCCTAGCACCATGACGGTGCTTTCTTTTCAGCTGTTAGTCGTCTAGACGTGTTCCTTTTGAACCGCTGAACAAAGCATTATGAAATGTAGCCGAAATCTACTCCATGTCAACCTGTTCATTTCAATCAGTTATTTTTTATAGATATTTTACCACCTTTTTCTTCCCAATTTTGTGATATCCAATTGGTGGTAACGATCTTGTCTCGTCGCCGCTGGAACTCCCCAACGGACTCGAGAGGTGAAGGTCGAGAGCCATGTGTCCTGCGAAACATGACCTGCCAAGCCTCACTGCTTCTTGACACTGCTCGCTTAACCCAGAAGCCAGCCGCACCAATGCCGTCCAACTGACATCCGAAGTCAGCTTGCAGCCGCTAGAGTGAAATGAGCCCCCCCCCCCCGCCAAACACAATTGTGAGCGGCCCTATGGGGCTTCCAGTCACGGCCGGCTGGGACACAGCCTGGAATCGGACCCGACGCTGTAGTAGCGCCTCAGCACTGCGATCCAGTCCCTTAGACCGCTGCGCCACTCGGGAGGGCCTCAATCATGTTTTGGCCCTAGCACTATGACGAAGCATTCTTTTCAGCGTCTAGCCTCGACGTGTTCCTTTTCAACTGCTTCCTCACCAATATCAAATTTTTCAAATTTATTTTTATATAGCCCTTCGTACATCAGCTGATATTCTCAAAGTGCTGTACAGAAACCCAGCCTAAAACCCCAAACAGCAAGCAAAGCATGTGAAAGAAGCACGGTGGCTAGGAAAAACTCCCTAGGAAAAACTCCCTAGAAAGGCCAAAAACCTAGGAAGAAACCTAGAGAGGAACCAGGCTATGAGGGGTGGCCAGTCCTCTTCTGGCTGTGCAGGGTGGATATTAAAACAGAACATGGTCAAAATGTTAAAATGTTAAAATGTTCATAAATGACCAGCATGGTCAAATAATAATAATCATAGTAGTTGTCGAGGGTGCAACAAGCACGTCCGGTGAACAGGTCAGGGTTCCATAGCCGCAGGCAGAACAGTTGAAACTGGAGCAGCAGCACGGCCAGGTGGACTGGGGACAGCAAGGAGTCATCATACCAGGTAGTCCTGAGGCATGGTCCTAGGGCTCAGGTCCTCCGAGAGAAAGACAGAAAGAGAGAAAGAGAGAATTAGAGAGAGCATATTTAAATACACACAGGACACCGGATAAGACAAGAGAAATACTCCAGATGTAACAGACTGACCCTAGCCCCCCGACACATAAACTACTGCAGCATAAATACTGGAGGCTGAGACAGGAGGGATCAGAAGACACTGTGGCCCCATCCGATGATACCCGGACAGGGCCAAACAGGCAGGATATAACCCCACCCACTTTGCCAAAGCACAGCCCCCACACCACTAGAGGGATGTCTCCAACCACCAACTTACCGTCCTAAGACAAGGCCGAGTATAGCCCACAACGATCTCCGCCATGGCACAACCCAAGGGGGGGCGCCAACCCAGACAGGAAGACCACGTCAGTGACTCAACCCACTCAAGTGACGCACCCCCTCCCATGGACGGCATGGAAGAACACCAGTAGGCCAGTGACTCAGCCTCTGTAAAAGGGTTAGAGGCAGAGAATCCCAGTGGAAAGAGGGGAACCGGCAAGGCAGAGACAGCAAGGGCGGTTCGTTGCTCCAGCCTTTCCGTTCACCTTCACACTCCTGGGCCAGACTATACTTAATCATAGGACCTACTGAAGAGATAAGTCTTCAGTAAAGACTTAAAGGTTGAGACTGAGTCTGCGTCTCTCACATTGGTAGGCAGACCATTCCATAAAAATGGAGCTCTATAGGAGAAAGCCCTACCTCCAGCCGTTTGCTTAGAAATTCTAGGGACAATTAGGAGGCCTCGTGCCTTGTGACCGTAGCGTACGTGTAGGTATGTACGGCAGGACCAAATCGGAAAGATAGGTAGGAGCAAGCCCATGTAATGCTTTGTAGGTTAGCAGTAAAACCTTGAAATCAGCCCTTGCCTTAACAGGAAGCCAGTGTAGGGAGGCTAACACTGGAGTAATATGATCAAATTTTTTGGTTCTAGTCAGGATTCTAGCAGCCGTATTTAGCACTAACTGAAGTTTATTTAGTGCTTTATCCGGGTAGCCGGAAAGTAGAGCATTGCAGTAGTCCAGCCTAGAAGTAACAAAAGCATGGATTAATTTTTCTGCGTCATTTTTGGACAGAAAATTTCTGATTTTTGCAATGTTACGTAGATGGAAAAAAGCTGTCCTTGAAACAGTCTTGATATGTTCTTCAAAAGAGAGATCAGGGTCCAGAGTAACGCCGAGGTCCTTCACAGTTTTATTTGAGACGACTGTACAACCATCCAGATTAATTGTCAGATTCAACAGAAGATCTCTTTGTTTCTTGGGACCTAGAACAAGCATCTCTGTTTTGTCCGAGTTTAAAAGTAGAAAGTTTGCAGCCATCCACTTCTTTATGTCTGAAACACAGGCTTCTAGCGAGGGCAATTTTGGGGCTTCACCATGTTTCATTGAAATGTACAGCTGTGTGTCGTCTGCATAGCAGTGAAATTTAACATTATGTTTTCGAATGACATCCCCAAGAGGTAAAATATATAGTGAAAACAATAGTGGTCCTAAAACGGAACCTTGAGGAACACCGAAATTTACAATTGATTTGTCAGAGGACAAACCATTCACAGAGACAAACTGATATCTTTCCGACAGATAAGATCTAAACCAGGCCAGAACTTGTCCATGTAGACCAATTTGGGTTTCCAATCTCTCCAAAAGAATGTGGTGATCGATGGTATCAAAAGCGGCACTAAGATCTAGGAGCACGAGGACAGATGCAGAGCCTCGGTCTGACGTCATTAAAAGGTCATTTACCACCTTCACAAGTGCAGTCTCAGTGCTATGATGGGGTCTAAAACCAGACTGAAGCGTTTCAGTATACATTGTTTGTCTTCAGGAAGGCAGTCAGTTGCTGTGCAACAGCTTTTTCTAAAATTTTGGAGAGGAATGGAAGATTCGATATAGGCCGATAGTTTTTTATAATTTCTGGATCAAGATTCGGCTTTTTCAAGAGAGGCTTTATTACTGCCACTTTTAGTGAGCTTGGTACACATCCGGTGGATAGAGAGCCGTTTATTATGTTCAACATAGGAGGGCCAAGCACAGGAAGCAGCTCTTTCAGTAGTTTAGTTGGAATAGG
The DNA here is from genome assembly GCF_905237065.1 of Salmo salar. Taxonomy (NCBI): domain Eukaryota; kingdom Metazoa; phylum Chordata; class Actinopteri; order Salmoniformes; family Salmonidae; genus Salmo; species Salmo salar. The sequence goes on along the minus strand of NW_025549167.1, from coordinate 2,746 downwards.
GTCCAGTATGCAGCTTGAGGGTTTGGAGGCCATGATTATTTTCATCATTGCGTCAAGAGATATAGTACTAAAACACTTTAGTATCTCCCTTGATCCTAGGTCCTGGCAGAGTTGTGCAGACTCAGGACAATGGAGCTTTGGAGGAATACCCAGATTTAAAGAGGAGTCTGTAATTTGCTTTCTAATGATCATGATCTTTTCCTCAAAGAAGTTCATAAATTTATTACTGCTGAAGTGAAAGCCATCCTCCATTTGCGAAGGCTGCTTTTTAGTTAGCTTTGCGACAGTATCAAAAAGAAATTTCGGATTGTTCTTATTTTCCTCAATTAAGTTGGAAAAATAGGATGATCGAGCAGCAGTAAGGGCTCTTCGATACTGCACGGTACTGTCTTTCCAAGCTAGTCGGAAGACTTCCAGTTTGGTGTGGCGCCATTTCCGCTCCAATTTTCTGGAAGCTTGCTTCAGAGCTCGTGTATTTTCTGTATACCAGGGAGCTAGTTTCTTATGACAGATGTTTTTAGTTTTTAGGGGTGCAACTGCATCTAGGGTATTGCGCAAGGTTAAATTGAGTTCCTCGGTTAGGTGGTTAACTGATTTTTGTCCTCTGACGTCCTTGGGTAGGCAGAGGCAGTCTGGAAGGGCATCAAGGAATCTTTGGGTTGTCTGAGAATTTATAGCACGACTTTTAATGCTCCTTGGTTGGGGTCTGAGCAGATTATTTGTTGCAATTGCAAACGTAATAAAATGGTGGTCCGATAGTCCAGGATTATGAGGAAAACATTTAGATCCACAACATTTATTCCATGGGACAAAACTAGGTCCAGAGTATGACTGTGGCAGTGAGTAGGTCCAGAGACATGTTGGACAAAACCCACTGAGTCGATGATGGCTCCGAAAGCCTTTTGGAGTGGGTCTGTGGACTTTTCCATGTGAATGTTAAAGTCACCAAAAATTAGAATATTATCTGCTATGACTACAAGATCCGATAGGAATTCAGGGAACTCAGTGAGGAACACTGCATATGGCCCAGGAGGCCTATAAACAGTAGCTATAAAAAGTGAGTGAGTAGGCTGCATAGATTTCATGACTAGAAGCTCAAAAGACGAAAACGTCATTGTTGTTTTTTTTTTGTAAATTGAAATTTGCTATCGTAAATGTTAGCAACACCTCCGCCTTTGCCGGATGCACGGGGGTATGGTCACTAATGTAACCTGGGGTGAGGCCTCATTTAACACAGTAAATTCATCAGGCTTAAGCCATGTTTCAGTCAGGCCAATCACATCAAGATTATTATCAGTGATTAGTTCATTGACTATAACTGCCTTGGAAGTGAGGGATCTAACATTAAGTAACCCAATTTTGAGATGTGAGGTATCACAATCTCTTTCAATAATGGCAGGAATGGAGGAGGTCTTTATACTAGTGAGATTGCTAAAGCGAACACCGCCATTTTTAATTTTGCCCAACCTAGATCGAGGCACAGACACGGTCTCAATGGGGGAAGCTGAGCTGACTACACTGACTGTGCTAGTGGCAGACTCCACTAAGCTGGCAGGCTGGCTAACAGCCTGCTGCCTGGCCTGCACCCTATTTCATTGTGGAGCTAGAGGAGTTAGAGCCCTGTCTATGTTCGTAGATAAGATGAGAGCACCCCTCCAGCTAGGATGGAGTCCGTCACTCCTCAACAGGCCAGGCTTGGTCCTGTTTGTGGGTGAGTCCCAGAAAGAGGGGCCAATTATCTACAAATTCTATCTTTTGGGAGGGGCAGAAAACAGTTTTCAACCAGCGATTGAGTTGTGAGACTCTGCTGTAGAGCTCATCACTCCCCTAACTGGGAGGGGGCCAGAGACAATTAATCGATGCCGACACATCTTTCTAGCTGATTTACACGCTGAAGCTATGTTGCGCTTGGTGACCTCTGACTGTTTCATCCTAACATCGTTGGTGCCGACGTGGATAACAATATCTCTATACTCTCTACACTCGCCAGTTTTAGCTTTAGCCAGCACCGTCTTTAGATTAGCCTTAACGCCGGTAGCCCTGCCCCTGGTAAACAGTGTATGATCGCTGGATGATTAGTTTTAAGTCTAATACTGCGGGTAATGGAGTCGCCAATGACTAGGGTTTTCAATTTGTCAGAGCTAATGGTGGGAGCCGTCGGCCTCAGACCCCACAACGGGAGTGAGTAGAGACCAGAGAAGTCTCGGCCTCCGACTCCGACTCGCTTAATGGGGAGAACCGGTTGAAAGTTTCTGTCGGCTGAATAAGCGACACCGGTTGAGCATTCCTACAGCGTTTCCCTCCAGAAGCCATGAGAAAGATGTCCGGCTGCGGGGACCGTGCGAGGGGTTTATACTAACGTTACTATCTGTACTTACTGGTGGCACAGACGCTGTTTCATCCTTTCCTACACTGAAATTACCCTTGCCTAACGATCGCGTCTGAAGCTGGGCTTGCAGCACAGCTATCCTTGCCGTAAGGCGATCGTTCTCCTGTATATTATAAGTACAACGACTGCAATTAGAAGGCATCATGTTAATGTTACTTAGCTTCGGCTGTTTGAAGTCCTGACGAACCATGTCCAGATAAAACCTCCGGGGATGAATGAAAAAAGTTGAGTGAGGAAAAAGTTGAGTGAGGGAAAAGTAAAAATATACGGTAATGAAAAAGTAAAAACCGTCAGGTATCAAAGTAAGATCGGCAACAAAAACGCACAGCAGCGTAAACAAGTCTGCAAGTTGTGACC